>NW_026879697.1:0-27450 GCF_032173495.1 Musca vetustissima | reverse complement strand
GGGGTTTGCAGCACATAACCCAGCGAAAGGAAACAAATAAAGTGTCCCTAATCGTGGATTTAAAAATAAAGAATATTGGTTACAGATTATGTTTTAAGGATCATCTCAGTTATATTCGTAGATTTTTTTTAATTATTTGTTAAATATTTCCCAAGGTCTATCAGAGCTAGGATTGTCACAGCATAGACGTAATTTGTACATCCTTCACCACACTGTGATACAGGGTATTATGTCTTTGTTCATATTTTGTAACAGGCAAAAGGAAACGGGATAGACCCATAATTCCTTTTGAAAAATAAGCATAGAATCACTTTCTAAGTCGATTTATGTATTTAAATAGCAAACAAAGTAATGGTCGCATTTATGATCCGAATTGGATGAAATTTGTTGCAGTCCACTAACTTGGCCCAAGGACGAACCCTAATGAAATTGGAGCAAATCGTTTCAGATTTCAGACCCAATTCAATATTTTTCACCGATTGATATAACATTTTGCAAAGAGTACTGGAGAAAGTACTAATTTGATGCAAATGGTACACCAAACTGCCAAGGAATATCCGGATGAGACGAAATTTTTAGACGAAATTTTAATTTCGTTTGAATAGGTTCAGATTTATATAAGCTCCCATTTATATTTTATTCCGATTTTATGTAAATAGTGCACCATAAGCCTCTATGTTTCTTCGATATCCACGAAATTTTGCTCCAGAAATGAGTATAGAATTATAACTGTTACGTTAAATATGAATCCGATATAAATATGACACCCATATGCATATATTTTTATACCCTTCACCACACTGTGGTACAGGGTATTATGTCTTTGTGCATATGTTTGTAACAGGCAAAAGGAAACGAAAAAGACACATGGTTCCTTTTGAGAATATGCATAGAACCACTTTCTAAGTCAATTTATGCATGTCCGTCCATGTTAAATTGTAAACAAAGTACAGATCGCTTTTATGATCCGAATTGAATGATATTTGGCATAGGTCACTTATTCGGTCCAAGGACGAACCCTATTGAAATTGGGAAAAATCAGATTTAGATATAGCTCTCATATATAGTTTCGTTCGATTTTATGTAAATGATGTACCATAGTCCTTATATATATTTCTATTTGAACGAAATTTGGTACAACGTACCGAATTAAGTCTAGAGTGATGTGTGCTAAGTTTCGGGAAAATCGGTTCAGATTTAGATATAGCTCCCATATAGAGTTTCGTCCGATATTATGTAAATGGTGCACAAATGTCCCTATCTTTCGATTTGCACGAAATTTGGCACTGAGTAATGATTTAAGCCTAGAATTATGTGTGTTTAGTTTCCTGAAAATCGGTTCAGATTTAGATATAGCTCCCATATTTATTTTCGTCCAATTTAAGGTAAATCGTGTACCAAAGCCCCTATATCTTTCGATTTGCACGAAATTTGGCACATCGTAATGAATTAGGTCTAGAATGATGTTTGTTAAGTTTAATTAAAACCCGGTTAAGATTTAGATATAGCACCCATATATATTTTTGCCCGATTTTATGTAAATGGTCCGCTAAAGTCCTCATATATCTTTCGATTTCCATGAAATTTGGCACAGCGTAACGAATTAGGTCTAGAATGATGTGAGCCAAGTTTCCTGAAAATAGGTTCAGATTTAGATATAGCTCCCATATATACTTTCCGATTTAATGTAAATGGTGCACCAAAGTCCCTATATATCTTTCGATTTCCACGATTTAATGTAAATGGTGCACCAACGTCCTTATATATCATTCGATTTGCACGAATTTTGGCACAGCGTAATGAACTAGGTCTAGAAATATGTGTGTTAAGATTTCTGAATATCGGTTCAGATTAAGATATAGCTCCCATATATATTTTCGTCCGATTTAAGGTAAATGGTGTAATATCTTCCGGTTTGCACGAAATTTGGCACAGCTTAATGAATTAGGTCTAAAATGATGTGTGTTAAGTTTCCTGAAATCGGTTTAGGTTTAGATAATGGTTCTAAATCTGACCTAATCAAAAATTTAGTATCGGTTGCAGAATGACATGTTTATGGATCCATTTTGTTAGTCTTTTAAAAATGCGACATATGTTAGGATTCATCTGTTGTATAGTCGGTATAGTCGGCCCCGTCAGACTTTACTACGTTTCTTACTGGTTTCGAATATATATAAGTTCGACTATATATAAGATCGTGAATATATTTGATTTACATGAAATTGTTAAAAGCGTATTGAAGTGGATCTAACATGACGTGTGTTAATTTTTCAATCGGTTCAGATTGGAATATAACTCCCACAGACGCATAGAATTTGAAGGTTTTGAAGATGTTTTAAAGAAGAACTTGAAGGATTATCAAGGATAAGAAGCTTTGACTTTTAAGGAACATTGTGAAGGATTGTAAAGGAGAAGATGCGCGGATATTTAAAGAATATTTTTGAAGGATTATTAAGGAGAAAAAGCGTGGATTTCTTATAGAACATTTTTGCTCCACCACAAGGTGGAGAGAATAGTAAATTTGTCGTTTCGATTGCAACACCAGGAAATATTTATTGCGTATATGTATATTATGATCAGTATAAAAATCAATGTCGATTATTTTAATACCCACAACTGTCTATTTCAAACACGATAAAGATTGCCATATCTATATATATAAAAATGAATTGCTGTTCGTTAGTATCGCTAAAACTCGAAAACGGCGGAACGGATTTTTCTTATATTAGTCTTGAAATGTTCGTGGAGCTCCAGGGAAGGTTTAGAAGGTGAGAACAATGTAAAAATCACGAAAAAATTGCAAAAAGTATTTTGCAACATATTTGCATTTTCGCGAAATTAGTATCGAGCTATTTGGATTGGACCACGTTGTAGTTGTTATTTTGAGAAAATCGGTAGCGTATCATTCGTTAAGCCTACAATTTTTCAATTGGATTGACATTATATTGAAACATTTTTTGGGAGAATACAACAAATAATTGAGAAGTACGCGTGATCATTGTATGCACACGTTTTCCATAGAATCATTCAGGATATGAGGGATTCTAAGATCCATGCTAATAGGAACATGCTGTTCCTTAAAGTACCATGGAGAACGGGGCGGGATCTGTATTTATATGCTATATCAAAACTTGGTCCTAAATAGATAATTTTTCACCCCCAATATCCCGAAATGACATATTTTATTATATTTAGACATACAATGGGAATGGGGATTAATTAATTTTTGGTATGAAGATTTGACACCACATGAGAAAATATGGGGGATACCATTATATGGCTGCTACCCGGAAACTTGGATCAATATTGACAATTTGTTTAAGTAGATTTTGTACTCACTGATCATCTAAAATATAAAATTACAAATTTTGTTAGGAAACATTTCTACTCGATGATCATCCAATTTATAAAATTACAGCCAAATACAAATATACTTGGGCAAATATTGATAATTTTAAGTAGAGAGATTTTCTGCTCAAGAACTATCCTTTATATTAAATTAAAAGCAATGCTGTTGAAAACCGCACCCAAGTTCTTCAAAATACTGAATGTTTAGGGCAACCATTATACCCCGAAACATGTGCCAATATTGATAATATTTGGTACGGACTTTTTCTGCTCAATTACAACCAATTCTGTTGAAAAAATCGTTACAATTTCTCATATTGCGAAGTACCGTTATATGGGGATACCCTAAACAGTGAACTAATATTGAACATTTTCAATACCAAATATCGTAGGAGTAGTAGCAATGTATGTGCAAATTTCAGAGCACTATCTTAAATCGTGGAGTGTAGCTTAATATTGGGCTATCTTGAATTATATTTGTGAATTAGACATCAACAATTATGCTATGCAAGACAAAGTTTGCGGGGCCCGCTAGTATAATATAGATTTTTTTGTACGTTTTGGAACCTCCCCTATATTATTGTTGGCCTATTTTCCAATCGAAGTAAGTGAACAACGTTTTTGTATAAAATATTCTAAACAGGCCAAATTTTTTACATAGTCTCTATATTCGTTATTTTAAAGATTATATCCGCATTTTAAAGGTCCCACAGCATTGTCGGTATTTTTGACGGTTTCACTTTCAGTTACACATCAAAGTGGTTGTAATGGAGCATTCCGGTTTCACGGAGAGCGAACCATCACTTGGCTCTCTTATATTCTCACACCATGACCTAGCCAACGTAGTCGCTGCTGCTCGATCCGTCTGACTATGTCGGTGTCCCAGAATATATGGTACAGTTCATCGCCCATAGGATTTTTCTTTCAAACACTCCAAGAGCTGTCTTATCTACTTGCGCAAGTAACCATCCAACATCGCGGGTAATATCAACATCTTGTAGAGTGTGATTTGGTCTGGTGAGAGGTGGACTTGCTTTTGAGTTGCTTACTCAGACAATAGTAGCATCTGTTGGCCATCAATACTCTCCTTCGGATTTCAAAACTGTTGTTATTAGTTTTCTTTATGGCGGTACCGAGGTCTGTAAAATCGTTCACTACCTCGAAGCTATAATTTTCAAGTTCCACAGTCAATCCGAGTCTACTGGACGTCTTGCGCGTTGATACCATCAGCTTGGTCTTCTCGCCATTTACCGCCAGTCCCTCTTGGCAGACTCCTTCTCAATTCGTTCAAAGGTGTATGTTACCGTTCGCAATGTTCGACCCATTATTTCGATGTCGTCAGCGTGGGAAAGTAACATATGCTGTACAGCGTACCATTTCTGTTCACATTTGCATCTCGTATGACCTTTTCCAGCAGGCTGTTAAACAGGTCACACGACAAACTGTCACTTTGTCTGAATCTTCGTTTGGTATTGAAGGGATCCGAGAGGTCCTTTCCGACTTCACCTGCTGACCTTGTGCCACTTAAAGTTATCCTGTATAGCCGTATTCATTTTGCAGGAATGCCGAACGCATACATGACTTTAAAAAACTCTGAGCGGATTGGGCTGCCGAATGCGGCTTTGTAGTCGACGAATAGGTGAAATGTGTCGATGTATTTTTGCTGCGTCTTTTCCAGGATTTGGCGCAGTGTGAACATTTGGTCTAAAGTAGATTTGCCAGGTTTGAAGCCGCATTGGTATGGTCCAATGATGTCATTGACCATTGGCTTCAATCGTTCACACAGCACACTGGATAATACTTTATGTGCGATGGGGAGGAGTCTAATTCCTCTATAGTTGGCACTTATCGCCTTTTCTCCTTTTTTTGTGCACGGGACACATGATGCTGAGGTTCCAATCATTGGGCAAATTTTACTAATCAGTTGGTGCATGCTCCTGATCAACGTCTGAGCATCGGTCTGGAATATATCGACTGGCATGCTGCTTTATCGGCACATGCTGCTTCATTATTCTTCAGCCGATTAATTGATATTCTGGCCTCATCTTGGCTAGGTGGAATACAATCTATACCGTCATATCTTATTGTTTCTAGGGTATATTCTTCACCGCCACTATATGATACCAGAAACTTTGTAAAAATGCTACTTACAGAACACGCCGTTTCCACGGTTTCCTTCGTCATCTCTACAGGAGGATGTGTCCGCTCACGTTTTTCTTGTATTTTCTGAAAATACGTTTCTCCTCTCTTTTTTTCTCCCGATACTTCTCCCTCCCATTATTCTCTACAAGGTTGCCCTATACGCTGCGTTTTTCACATCAGTAGCATTACGACACTCCTGATTGTACCATGCTTTCTTGATGGTGGTTTTGGTACCCAAGTGTGGTCGTCATATCTCGACTAGCTGAGTCCTGAGTTCATTATAATTTGTAAACAAGATATAGGCCATAGCTATGGAAAATCACGCAAAGATCTGTCAATATTTAGCTTGTCAAATGTACCATGACATATGTCCGGATTTTTAAATATTAGCAGAGCTAAATCCTGGATGCTTAATGGCTAGTTTTTAAATATTGCGAAAGTTAAAAACCTGGACGCTCCAGGTTACCTTTTGAAGAACTTTGGAAATCTGAAAGCCTGGGTTTTAAAGTTTAGTATAAAGACCTGAATTTTTAAACTGTAGGTTTTGAATAGTTACATTTGGTCTGAATTTTTAAAGACTAGTATTCTACCTACATTTCTAATCGTTGACCATTATCACGTCAATTTCTTCCCTCGTTTTAAAATGTTCTGCTACTTTTGTTAAGTCCCATTAGAAGATCTAGCTTCCAAACAGCTCTTTATTGCTCTATCACATAACCATTTTATTGGTTCGCTTGCGGAATGTACGCTACGACCATATCAATTGAAACCCGTTAACTATATGTTCAACATTTTAGCGCTTTTTGGGAAATGTTTTGGCAAATATTTCACTGGTTACAATACTGGAGAGGAGAATATCATCAGGATAGTATGATGGCAATTTTACATTCATGCATATACGAGTATAGTTACGTGAATGTATGCAACGTTACTACCACTACGACTACAACTATCATTGCATTTTATTGGCTCTATTACTAGGATTGGCTTTGAAATTCACTATGGTAATAGAAATGGATGGAAGACAGAGAGAGCAAAAAAGGAACTCATGAAGAAAGAACATTGAATTGAACACACGTTAGTGATCAACCTCTTTTGTGTGTGTGTGTTATGCGGCAAAAAAGACTTAAGTCGGGATGGTAAAAATTAATAATTTGTTATATTATGGAATTTTTCAGAAGGGAAGGTATCAGAGGGTGAAGGTTATAGTTTGTGACTCCGCTACTGATCAATTCCATTAAGGGAACCCCTCATTCTAGATTTTTTATTTTTATACCCTTCACCACACAGTGCTACAGGGTACTATGTCTTTGTGCATATGTTTGTAACAGGCACAAATAATCGAGATAGACTCATGGTTCCTTTTGAGAATATGCAGTCGATTTCTAAGTCGATTTATGCATGTCCGTCCGTCCGTCTGTCTGTCTGTCCATGTTAAATTGTAAACAAAGTACAGGTCGCATTTATGATCCGATTTGGATGAAATTTGGCATAACGTAGTTAATTGAGTCTAGAATGATGTCTGCCAAGTTTGATGAAAATCGGTCTGGATTTGGATATAGCTCCCATATATAGTTTCGTCCGATTTCATGTAAATGGTGCCCCAAAGTCCCTATATATCTTTCGATTTGCACGAAATTTGCCATAACGTACTGAACTGAGTCTAGAATGATGTTTGAAAATAGGTCAAGATTTACATATAGCTCCCATATATAGTTTCGTCCGATTTCATGTAAATGGTGCACCAAAGTCCCTATATATCCTTCGATTTGCACGAAAGTTGGCATAACGTACTGAATTGAGCCTAGAGTGATGTCTGCCAAGTTTCGAGAAAATCAGTCCAGATTTCTATATAGCTCCCACATATAGTTTCGTCAGATTTCATGTAAATGGTGCACCAAAGTCCCTATATATCTTTCGTTTTGCACAAAATTTGGCATAACGTACTGAATTGCGTTGTTTCGTGAAAATCGGTCCAGATGTAGATATAGCTCCCTTTTATTATAGATTGATTTTAAGTAATTGACGCAGGAAGGTACCAGTAGGTACATAACGTTCTGAAATTAGTATAACCTATCCTTTGACAAGTTTGTTTGAAATCGCTTAATATTTGGATAGAGCTTCCATATATATTTTCGCCCGATTTCAAGTAAATTGGGCATCAAACTTCTCATGTTAGTCAGTTTGACATCAAATTTTGCACAACGTACAAAATTGAGCATAGAATTATGTAGTTGCGTTTTTTAGAGGTACAGACATAGCCCAACGGATGACCCATTTATATTTGTTTGAAGTCGATTTACATACTTTATGGATAGATCCAGGTAGATTCACATTTAGATAAATATCACATATTTTATCTCATCCAATTTCATGTTTATAGTCCTGTTTAATATACCCATAGTGGTGAAGGGTATCATATAGTCGGCCCCGTCCGACTTTACTACTTTCCTTACTGGTTATGATTTTAAATGGGCTGGTAAATGAATACCAATGCTAGGTAAGGTTTGTAACTTTGCATATATATATTTGAAGATTGTTTTGTTGAGTTTTTTGTGATTTTTTGATGGCGGGCATGATAACTCCTCAGTGGAACATCGGAATCCGAAAATTCCAACCGTGTTAGAGAGAATACATGTCTGGCTCTCGTATGGACTTGGATTATTGACTTCGCACAACAATTAACACAATGGAGGAACTTTGATTTTTTTTTTTTTTTTTTTTTTGAAAAATCGCCTATTTTTGACCACGAACTAATTTGAAAAATAAGGAAGATCTTCACCGATTGGCTTTATCCTAGTTCATATGATAGCTACACACTCCCGGAGAAACGTGTAAAAATTTGGAACCGATTGGATTATTAGTTGTTGAGTTATCGTGCCCGTCATTCGTAAAAAATGTCAGTCGTAAAAAATGTTTCGTTGAAAGTTTGAGAATCACTCTTGCCATCAATTGATGCTGACACAATAAAACGGCTATATGGGGGGTCCTCTTAAGCAGATAACCGCGACGGCTGATTATGATCGGCCTCAAGGTCTTAAAGTCTTATTCTCCCTATAAAGAAATAATGGAAATTGTTTTGAGTGGCTAAGTCTGGTCATAGATGTCCTGCTGACATATGACCCATAAAAACCGTAACTTTTATAGCTTCTAATATTTTTTAAATATTTTCTCATTTAGGTTATTTTTCCAAAATGGAATACTCCTACTACCTATGCACAAATACATTCGTGTTTTCCTACCTTTAATATGCATAGGCAGGTGGTATTTTCTCCATCTATGCATGGATGCATAGTAAACATGCTATAGCAATTTGTAGTCCTTTCGAGTCCTTTCATTGTGCATCAAACGGGGAAAATTGAAGCTGAATCATTTGCTTGCTGTTTTCCACATGCTGAATTTGCTTGGTAGTTCTCAATTTTTCCCCATTTCTTCTACTCCATCGTCACGACGAAAAAAATAAACGAAACGAAATGAATCTTGGGTGAGAGAATATATAACTTCAACAATTTGTTGTCAACACACACACACTCACACATGGAGATAACAAACAAATAGATATTTCCATTCAATAGATAGCAAGGACTAACCATAAGGGCAGTTGTACAAACTAACAGGATGGTCTGGGTAACTAGGGTGAGTTGGTTGGTTTGTTGGGTGTATTAAAAAAGCATCACATGTCAATGACAAATAAATTAAAACGAAAGGTTCACAATAACGATTGTCAAATGGAATTTACTTTCTTCAACAGCAGCTGTTGTTGTTGCTGCTGCTACTGCTACATACTGCATTCAACACATATTGCATGCTACAAATAAATTGCATTTTCTATGGTCTGTGTTTTTTTAAACGAGTTCGTAGTGAAGGAGGACATTGAAATATTTTGTTAATAATTGTGTTTTGAATAAGTTATGGATTGTTAGAAATATTCCTATTAAGAAGGGGGAATAGGAAATAAAAAAAATAACTATTAATAGTGTGCAAACGAATCATATGATGTAGATGCATTTCGGAAATTATTTTTTGTTCTGGGAAATGATTTTTTCAATATTTCAAATTATTGAAATATTTTTGCCTAATTGAACCATTAACAATTCAAGCGTAATATCATGTGAGATATATGGAAACACAGAAACTTTAGTTATTGGACTACATTCTGTACGGTGTTCAAAATCTTGGCTCAATCGAACAAATATTGGGAGTTTGGTGCAGAATTTACATAAAATCGGACGAAACTGTATATGGGAGCTATATCTAAATTTGAACCGATTACAAAAAACTTCGCATACAAAGATCTGGAAATCTTGTCTCAATCGGACAATAATTGGTAATTTGGTGCAACTTTTACACAAAATCGGACGAAACTATATATGAGAGCTATATCTGACTCTGAACCGATTTCAACAGAACTTCACAGATATCAAACTGGAGTAAATTTAGCACGCTGCGTAAAATCTTGGCTCAATTGGACAGGTATTGAGAGTTTTGTGCACCATTTACATAAAATCGGACGAATCTGTATATGGGAACTATATCTAAATCTGAACCGATTTTCTCAAATTTCAATATGGTTCGTCCTTGGGCCAAATATGTGAACTGTTGCAAATTTGTTCACAAAAATACATGGACTGATGGACAGACCGACATGCATAAATCGACTCAGTTCTATGCATATTCTCATATTCTCGTTTCCTTTTTCCTGTTACAAACATATGCACAAAGACATAATACCCTGTACCACAGTGTGGTGAAAAGTACAAAAATTCGTAAAAAAATAGGTTATGCCAGCTATTTCGAAGCTAAAATCATCAAAATACCGAAAATGTGTCAGATACTTCATATAGAGGTTATATGTCAAAAGACCATATTCGACAAAAAAACGTAACCCTCATATTTGAAATTTTACAATAGCAGGTTCCTGTTAATGAATTCAGATTTAATAATGTTATTATTTGAAAATTTAAAACTATAGTTTAAAACAAAACTAGTTTATAACAAAACTATAGTTCGAAATTTCAAAATAATAGCTTTATTAAATCCGAACTTGTTAAAAGAAACCTGCTACTGTAAAATTTCAAATTTGAGGGTTACGTTGTTTTGGCGAATATGGCTCGATATCTTCCACCCCCCAACAACGCGGAAAACAAAACGCAGCCATATCGTTGAAAAATTGCCGCTGAAACCTTCAAAACATCGAAAAACCAAAGTATATAATATCCTTTACCACTTTGAGTATATACAAGATACGTCTATCCATTATAATTTGTAAACACGATACAGACCACAGTTATGGACCAATCTTCACGAAAGTGTGCATATAAGATGGGTTAGGGCCAATGAAGACCCCTATTGTTCTTGGTAAAGATCGGTTAATATTTAGGGGATGGAATGGACCAAAAACAGTACAAACAATGCGAATTTTAACATGGAGAATATGATCGGGCCAAAGAATAAGCATGCCTGTTTTGATAAAGATCGGTCAATATTTAGCGGGTCAAATGGACCCTGACTTTTGTGTGCAAATAACAAAATTTGTATTCTATAGCGTATATATTTACCCCTGAAGGACATAAACCCGAGAAGTTTATATTATATCCAAGAGGAGTGGCTGACCTTTAAATTAATACCAATTATATTGTTATATGTGCTCGGATGCGGGAGTTACACGTAAATATTTACAGGTGCTTACGTACTCAGATATTATTTAGTAATCCATTACCACACTGGAGGGCGGAAATATAGCGCTGATCGCTTTGGACAAGGCCTATAATTTTCGGTTATGGTCAGATATTAATTTTGGAATGAAGTGGACCGAAAACTTATTTTTTTGTGTTTTTATACCCTCCACCATAGTATGGAGGGTATATTAGTTTTGTTTTTCCGTTTGTAACGCATCGAAATAATCATTTCCGACCCTATAAAGTATATATATTCTTGACCAGCGTAAAATTCTAAGACGATTTAAGCATGTCCGTCTGTCCGTCTGTCTGTTGTAATCACTCTAGCGTCTAATTGAGATAGATCGCCAAAATTTTGCACAGAGTCGTCTTTTGTCTGCAGGTAGGTCATGTTCAATGATGGGCTATATCGGTCCACGTTTAGGCATAGCCCCCATATAAGGTTACCCTCCAATTATCGGTATTTTAGGGTTCTTAAGCGCGTTTTTTTAACCAAATTCGCTGAAACTTGACTTTATAAATATAGGTCCACTTTTTCTGGTAGCGCCCATATAAGGGTTCCGTCCAATTTTCGGTATTTTGGGGTTCTTGAGCGCGTTTTTCAACCAAATTCGGTGAAATTTGGTACAATGGGTTCCTATTGGGTACCAAATTTCCCCACTAAAAATTATAAATATAGGTCTACTTTTTCTGGTAGCGCCCATAAAAGGGTACCCCACAATTTTTAGTTTTTATGGGGTTTTGACCGGATTTTTTCACCGAATTACCTGTAATTCAGTTTTCAACCGAATTCGCTGTAATTTGGTATTTTGTAGTCGTATATGGTAGCAAATCTCCTTACCGAAAATTATTAATATTCGCCCCCTTTTAGGGGTAGTCCTTATATAACCCCCTTTTTTATATAAAAATAGTTAACAGATTTTTGTTCCGATTTTTGGGGTTACCTCCATATACCCGTATTCCACCATAGTATGGGGGATATGCTTTACTTGAAATTGTCCCTTTGTACCCTACATAGTATGGAATTGTAAGATGATTTAGTCGATTTATCCATCTGTTGTAACCATTCATACAGGATATCGAGATATCAGGATATCGAGATAAAAAACTAGTAGGTCAGGTTCGAGAATGACTATATCGGCCCGCGTTTGGGCATTGTCCCTATAGGCTTAAAGTTGGAGCTATATCTAAATCTGAAGCGTGCGTCATTGGGCCAAATAAAAGACTTATGCCAAATATCATCCAATTCGGATCATAAATGCGACCTGTACTGTGTTAACATTTTAGCATGGGCAGACAGACGGACGGACATGCAAAAATCAACTCAGGAAGTTATTATATGGATACTCTCAAGAGGAAACATGTGTCTATCTCGTTTCCTTTTGCTTGTATCAAACATATGCACAATGACTTAGCCCCCTGTACCACAGTATGATGTAGAGTATTAATATAAGCTTCGAAATTCAGCAATATCGATCCTTAATTAGGCATAACCCTTCATATTATGGTTTGCAACAATCGATTGGTACAAATGTCGTTATAGGTCCACTTTTTGGTATGTTCCCCATATTTTCATTTCACGTAACTGTACCTATTCCTATGGTGGAGGTTATCCAAAGTTCGGCCTGACCGAACTTTTTTCACTTGTTTTTTTTTCAATTCGATCAATTATAAGCCGAACATCACAACACAACCCACGGTGAAGGGAATATGTACAAGTAATTAGAAGGGCTGTACTGAATATTGGTAATATTCGGAAATTCTGTCAGTGTAAAGAAGAGGGGCTCTTGATCTCTAATCGAACAAGAGGGTGCAGCTATCACTATCACGGCTCGGAATAAAAATCCGCAGAAAAATATAGTTCTGTGGTAGGTGAGTAGTTGTGGTACGACAAAACTCTATATGGCACCTATTCTAACAAAATTTCGCATACGTCAAACTGGGCCTAATTTGTTTCGCAGTACAAAATTTTGTATCAATCGGAAAAATATTTAAAAAGTTTGGTGCACCACATACCTAAAATCGGACCAAACTATATATGGGAGCTATATATAAATCTGAACCAATGAACCGGTTGGAGCCCTTATGTAAGGAATAATTTATGGCAACTTGTCTGATTGCTTGTATTTTATTTTCAGAAAACAGAAACATAAGGCTCAAATAGCAGACAATCAGGTTGGAAAACTGGTCTACGATCTAAAACACACCCATAATTAACGCGACATTTGGGTGGGAGACACATAAAAACATGGACCTCTATTGAATAATATCAGAAAAAAATTCGCATAGGTCACTTATTAGGCCCAAGGACGAACCCTTTTGAAATTGGGAAAAATCGGTTCAGATTTAGATATAGCTCCCATATATATTTTTGTCCGATTTAATGTAAATGGTGCACCAAAGTCCCTATATGGGCAATATTGCCAATTTTTTAACATAGCTGAAGCGGAGGTTCACCCCTTTATAACTCGGGAACTACTTAAGTATATGAAAAAAAGTGAATAGTATTGGGTTAATTGATCTGTCGTTGCAAACTGTTCATGATATTGACCTCCAAACTTTATTTTGGTGGAAGCTGTGTCTACTTTAATGTAAAAAAATGTGTAAAAACACGTTGAGGCGAACCAGTTTTTTAATGTTCTCTATCGATTTGTGACTAAGCCACTCATTGCACGGTCTTCGTGTCAAAATAAAACTAGAAGCCAACAAAATGGGGACTACGCCCCTTATGTATCATTTTTCAAAATTTTCACTGCATCTACCTTTAAATGATGCTGACATTTTGAAGCTCGATTTTGAGTGTTTTTTTAATTTTACTTCTAGCTTTGATAGGCAAACAGGAATTTATAAAAATCGATTATAAGATTATTGTAGTCGCGAATCTGCGTCATTTGATATGTATTTTGTGTATGTAGTATGCACAGCTTCAGAGTAATACTCATCCGAAGCTGCGAATTTTGTGCGATCAAATTTCTAAAAAACCTATTTTTCGGGCCAAATTTTTAGATCTGCCAACTGAATGATATGGGTACCCGCGATCAGTAAGGTTTTTTACGTTTCGGATGATATAAAATCTTCTTCGTGAAAATCCATCTATTAGAACGGCGGGAACAGGCCTTCCAAAAACACGAAAGTTGACAAAAAATGTTTTTGAAAATATCGCGGATTTATTTGCGTTTTCTGTGTATCATTTCCGCTTCAATAAATGACCTCATACGGATTTTGATCTTTTTCGAAAAGAGAACTTTAAAAACTTCAGTCGAAAGAGAGATGTACGCAATTTATCTCAAAAATAGATTTTGCTGGCACATCTATGGTTCTTAATGGACCACATTGAAATGGTATAGATCGATGTATTTTTTTAGGGTGCACACCGAAATCGGATGCGCGTTAATGGCATATGGAGTTTTCGGAAATTATTCGCGTTTTACGATTTTTTGGGTACTTCAATGTAGCGTGCGGCACATCTTAGCCGTCAAATGAAATTTCGCAAAATATATATGGATTGGAAGATAAACTTCAGTAATTCCTGGAAACTGCATGCGCATCATATGAATTTGAGAATTACGCGATTTAGACGCAATTTATCTTAAAAATAGTGTGAGCTGGCACATCCATGGTTCTTAATGGACCACATTGAAATCGGTATAGATCGATGTATTTTTTTAGGGTGCACACCGAAATCGGATGCGCGTTAATGGCATATGGAGTTTTCGGAAATTATTCGCGTTTTACGATTTTTTGGGTACTTTAATGTAACGTGCGGCACATCTTAGCCGTCAAATGAAATTTCGCAAAATATATATGGATTGGAAGATAAACTTCAGTACTTCCTGGAAACCGCATGCGCATCAAATGATTTTGAGAGTTACGCGATTTACACGCAATTTAAAATGTATATTTCATAATATTATTTTATTTTAAGATTTATTCCTATTTATAGAATTCTAAGATTTATCGGAAGGGTCTTGATATAATCCGCAAGGCGTATACTTCACACAAAAAGTGATTATTATTATATGTGTCAATTTTTCGGCGAAATTCGGGTAAAATAGCAGAATAACCCCAACATTTTTTTCTGAAATTTCTTGTATAAAATTAAAAAAATAAATATGATGTCATTATTTTTTCGAACCAAAAACAAATATTTTTCCTCAATATCTTGTTTTGTTGTCGGTGTAATTTACAAACCGCTACACGGACTTGTGTGATTTTGATATCATTTGATTCATCATGGTGTTTAGATTATGTAGATAGTTTTAAATTAGTTTTTAGGTGTGTGTATGTCATTAATATAATGGAAATATTGATGTAATCTGCTATATTTTTTTTATATTTCTCATATTTCGCGAATATGTGCAACTTTATCGTGATTATTATAATATATTCATATTCTTATTTTACGGAGGAAGATATATATCAACGTTTTTGGTCAATATAATAAACGGCGTAATTTTAAGATTTTTTTCTTATGCCCAAAATTAAAACCTCGATAACTTTTGCGCGCATCAACCAAAAATTTGATCCCGAACGGTTTCGGAGTCAGAACATTTTTCTCTACATGTGTACCAAACATCATTGATGTGCCACAAAAACAAAAAAACTGATTTTTTGAAAATGGAATATTAAAAAATTGGCAATATTGCCCATATATATCTCTCGATTTGCACGAAATTTGGCACAGGGTAATGAGTTAGGTCTTGAATGAAGTGTTTTAAGTTTACTGAAAATCGGTTCAGATTTAGATATAGCTCCCATATATATATTCGTCCGATTTAATGTAAATGGTGCACCAAAGTCCCTTAATATCCTTCGATTTGCACGAAATTTGGCACAGCGTAATGAATTAGGTCTAGAATGATGTGTGTTAAATTTATTGAAAATAGGTTGAGATTTAGATATAGCTCCCATATATATATTCGTCCGATTTAATGTAAATGGTGCACCAAAGTCCCTTAATATCCTTCGATTTGCACGAAATTTGGCACAGCCTAATGAATTAGGTCTAGAATGATGTGTGTTAAATTTCTTGAAAATAGGTTGACATTCAGATAGCTCCATATATATATTCGTCCGATTTAATGTAAATGGTACATCAAAGTCCCTTAATATCCTTCGATTTGCACGAAATTTGGCACAGGGTAATGAGTTAGGTCTTGAATGATGTGTGTTAAGTTTCCTGAAAATCGGTTCAGATTTAGATATAGCTCCCATATATATATATATATATTCGTCCGATTTAATGTAAATGGTACACCAAAATCCCTTAATATCTATTGATTTGCACGAAATTTATCACAGCGTAAAGAATTATGTCTTGAATGATGTGTGTTAAGTTTCCTGAAAATCGGTTCAGATTTAGATATAGCTCCCATATATATATATATATATATATATATATTCGTCCGATTTAATGTAAATGGTGCATCAAAGTCCCTTAATATCCTTCGATTTGCACGAAATTTGGCACAGCGTAATCAATTAGGTGTAGAATGATGTGTGTTAAATTTCTTGAAAATAGGTTGAGATTAAATATAGCTCTCATATATATTTTCGTCCGATTTTAGGTAGATAGTGCACAAAAGTCTTTTATATCCTTCGATTTGTACAAAAGTTGGCATAGCGTACTGAATTAAGTCTAGAAAGATGTGAAAGACGAAGGCTTCACATCCAATGAGAATTCTTATGACTAATTTCGTAATAATTCGTTCGAATTGGTTGGATTTGAATTTTACAGAAACATGCTGTTAAAATACTTAATTACAGCGTATTTTGTTGAAGATTAGACAATATCTTCCAATATTCATCAGCATGGTATGTTTAGTGTCGTAGACTGTCGCAAAATTCTGGACAGATAACATATTAATGCGTCGATTGGAGCTATAACCATTAAAATATCCTTTGGAATTGATTGACACTAGTCCCTACTGTTTAATTGACCGTAATTTCTTATTAATATTTTGACTCATGTCAATGTTATATAAAATTTTTCAAATATAAATTACACTCACATTATTATAAAATTTTACTAATGTAAAGGTCAAGGTCCACAGATTTCAAATATATAACGCTTTATCGGCTCTACCTGGACTTTTTGCTAAAAATTGGATTCCTGGGCCATAGGGTGACACTTGTTTAGAAACTTAAACCAACACTGGCAAAAGTTCACCAATTACCATTTATTGTGATTGTTCACGATAATCAGAGTTGTAATTGTTAATTTTGTTTGCACCATGATATAATCCAACAAATAGTTAATAGTTCTTAACCCACGAACCTTAATACACGCCATTATATATGGTATTTCAAATTTCTTCTTAATTGGACCAACACAACATTCCTATGTAGAGACCGATATAGTCCATTAACGAACTTGACATGCCAGCAGATAAAAACAGCTCTATGCTATCTGAGTTCTTCGGAAGACCGGCATAATGCCGGATATGGATAGATCGCCTTAGAATTTTGAAATGATGAAGAAGTTACTGAGAACCAAAAAATATTTTTTTCTCGCGTTATCCTACACCATCGTTAGCTCCGTAATATAGGGGCCGCACTGACACGAGGACCAATGTTAACACAAGGTACCGTTACAAAAAAAAAAAACAATACCCTTCACCACTATGGGTATATTAAACAGGACTATTAGCATGAAATTGGATGAAATAAAATATGTGATATTTATCTAAATGTGAATCTACGTAGATCTATCCATAAAGTATGTAAATCGACTTCAAACAAATATAAATAGGTCATCCGTTGGGCTATGTCTGTACTTCTAGAAAACGCACCTATATAATTATATGCTCAATTTTGTACGATGCGCAAACTTTGATGTCAATCTGGCTAACATGAGGAGTTTGATACCCAATTTACTTGAAATCGGGCGAAAATATATATGGTGCGTCAATTACTTAAAATCAATCTATAATAAAAAGGGCTATATCTATCTAAGTCTGGACCGATTTTCACGAAACTTGGCAGACATCATTCTAGACCTAAATGATTAGGCTGTACCAAATTTCGTGCAAATCGAAGGATATATAGGGACTGTGGTGCACCATTTACATGAAATCGGACGAAACTATATATGGGAGCTATACCTAAATCTGGACCGATTTTCTCGAAAGTTGGCAGACATCATTCTAGGCTCAATTCAGTACGTTATGCCAAATTTCGTGCAAATCGAAAGATATATAGGGACTTTGGGGAACAATTAACATGAAATCGGACGAAACTATATATGGGAGCTATATCTAAATCTTGACCGATTTTCTCGAAAGTTGGCAGACATCATTCTAGGCTCAATTCAGTACGTTATGCCAAATTTCGTGCAAATCGAAAGATATATAGGGACTTTGGGGCACCATTTACATGAAATCGGACGAAACTATATATGGGAGCTATATCTAAATCTGGACCGATTTTTACGAAACTTTGCAGACATAGGGACCGTTTACATTAAATCGGTTAAATATATATATGGGAGCTATATCTAAATCTGAACCGATTTTTCCCAATTTCAATAGGGTTCGTCTTTGGGCCGAATAAGTGACCTATGCCAAATTTCATCCAATTCGGATCATAAATGCGACCTGTACTTTTTATACCCTTCACCACACTGTGGTACAGGGTATTATGTCTTTGTGCATATGTTTGTAACAGGCAAAAATAATCGAGATAGACCCATGGTTCCTTTTGAGAATATGCATAGAATCACTTTCTGAGTCGATTTATGCATGTCCGTCCGTCTGTCCGTCTGTCCATGTTAAATTGTAAACAAAGTACAGGTCGCATTTATGATCCGATTTGGATGAAATTTGGCACAGCTCATTTGTTTGGCCCAAGGACGAACCCTATTGAAATTGGGAAAAATCGGTTCAGATTTAGATATAGCTCCCATATATATTTTTGCCCGATTTACGGGCTTTTTTTGGAAATAGGTGCAGATGCAGACATAACTTCCATACATATTTCGAACGGGTGTCTGATTGCGGCATATCAAATAGAGTGTATCAAGTGTGATTTAAATCGATTTACATAAATTTGTGAAGGGTATAATATAGTCGGCCCAGCCCGACTTTACTACTTTCCTTACTGGTTTACAATTTAACATGGACAGACAGACGGACGGACGGACATGCATAAATCGACTTAGAAAGTGATTCTATGTATATTCTCAAAAGGAACCATGGGTCTATCTCGATTATTTTTGCCTGTTACAAACATATGCACAAAGACATAATACCCTGTACCACAGTGTGGTGAAGGGTATAAATACAGCACTGAAATTTTTTTATTGTATTGAAAAGTGGTTAAATATTGATAATTATTTTGAAAAAAAAACATACAACGATGGAGGGTGTAAAAATGGGTAAAAATATGCTGAAGCCAACAATTTGTTTTGTCTTTTGCTAATTTATGACTAAAATTCACCATTTACAGACTTGTGTTCAACGACTGAATTGAAGAACACCATATTGGCTATTTCGTGCAAATCGAAAGATATATAGGGACTTTGGGGAACAATTAACATGAAATCGGACGAAACTATATATGGGAGCTATATCTAAATCTTGACCGATTTTCTCGAAAGTTGGCAGACATCATTCTAGGCTCAATTCAGTACGTTATGCCAAATTTCGTGCAAATCGAAAGATATATAGGGACTTTGGGGCACCATTTACATGAAATCGGACGAAACTATATATGGGAGCTATATCTAAATCTGGACCGATTTTTACGAAACTTTGCAGACATAGGGACCGTTTACATTAAATCGGTTAAATATATATATGGGAGCTATATCTAAATCTGAACCGATTTTTCCCAATTTCAATAGGGTTCGTCTTTGGGCCGAATAAGTGACCTATGCCAAATTTCATCCAATTCGGATCATAAATGCGACCTGTACTTTTTATACCCTTCACCACACTGTGGTACAGGGTATTATGTCTTTGTGCATATGTTTGTAACAGGCAAAAATAATCGAGATAGACCCATGGTTCCTTTAGAGAATATGCATAGAATCACTTTCTGAGTCGATTTATGCATGTCCGTCCGTCTGTCCGTCTGTCCATGTTAAATTGTAAACAAAGTACAGGTCGCATTTATGATCCGATTTGGATGAAATTTGGCACAGCTCATTTGTTTGGCCCAAGGACGAACCCTATTGAAATTGGGAAAAATCGGTTCAGATTTAGATATAGCTCCCATATATATTTTTGCCCGATTTACGGGCTTTTTTTTGGAAATAGGTGCAGATGCACACATAACTTCCATACATATTTCGAACGGGTGTCTGATTGCGGCATATCAAATAGAGTGTATCAAGTGCGATTTAAATCGATTTACATAAATTTGTGAAAGGTATAATATAGTCGGCCCAGCCCGACTTTACTACTTTCCTTACTGGTTTACAATTTAACATGGACAGACAGACAGACAGACAGACGGACGGACATGCATAAATCGACTTAGAAAGTGATTCTATGTATATTCTCAAAAGGAACCATGGGTCTATCTCGATTATTTTTGCCTGTTACAAACATATGCACAAAGACATAATACCCTGTACCACAGTGTGGTGAAGGGTATAAATACAGCACTGAAATTTTTTTTTTTGTATTGAAAAGTGGTTAAATATTGATAATTATTTTGAAAAAAAAAAACATACAACGATGGAGGGTGTAAAAATGGGTAAAAATATGTTGAAGCCAACAATTTTTTTGTCTTTTGCTAATTTATGACTAAAATTCACTATTTACAGACTTGTGCTCAACGACTGAATTGAAGAACACCATATTGGCTATATAGTTCTAATGTATGATTTTTCGATATTTCTACCGCATCATAAAATATAGCGATATGTGAATAATTTTATCCAAAATACATTGGGGAGGCATATACACGGTTCTTGATGGATATGAGCATATGAAGTGAAAGCTTTCAAAATATTCACCCTTTGTAGGGGAGGAGCTAGAAGGAGTGGACCGATAAGTCTCATCTTGCAACATTATACAGGTTTAGTTAAAATATGACGGTGTCAAAATTTGGTTCAAATCCGGTGGTTTGTTCCCAATTAATTTTCAGCAAAATTTAGACCATTTTGTGGGGTGGTACCAGAAGGATTGAACCGATATTCCCCATATTCGAACTAGATTTAAGTTTGAAAGAAATATTACGATGTGCATAGCTTGGACCACATCGGACATTCCTTTCGCTTTATATTATGTTTATGAATATTCAATATGTTGACACTTTGTGTGAGAGGTATTAGAAGAAGAGGACCGATAGGATTGGTAAAAATATTGCGTTGTGCAAAGTTTGGATGAAATTGGCTATTGCGCTGAGATTTTTAATTTTTCGAAATATTGACCCTTTGTAGGGGAAATACTAGAAGGAGTGGACTAATGAGTCCCATCTTCCAACATTATACAGGTTTCGATAATATTAATTTTCATTAAAAAGTTGACCATTTTGTGGGGTAGCTTGATTTAAGTTTGGAAGAAAATTTACGGTTACTCCCTTTGAGAGTTATCTTGCACATCAGCCAGCCTGACTGACACGCAGACGGACGGGCGGATATTTGTAAATGAGTCCAATTCGTCTGAAACGGATTTGGTCCAAAGAACCATGGAGTATAAAACCAATATTTCGATGAAGCACTTTTGTTGCCGTAGCAAAGTATATATACCCTCATTAGCCGTAAGGCGGAGGTTATAATAAAAAAATGTTTTCTTAATCTATGCATTAAAAATTATAGACGTAGTCTCAAAAAGTCGAGTACTCAAATAAAAATTATAATATAATAATAAGAATGTATAAAAATTAAAAAAAAAATCATTCCTCATTTTTTGCCATTTGCCCATTCGTATTATATTTTGATAGAAATCCCATTACAGTCTGCGTCTCTTCTGCCGAAATACAAACTTGTGTGGGTATTTTCCAGTTATTGTATATGGTCTTTTCAAAAAAGTTTGTTGTCCACTTAGAAGTATTACAAAAACGTCTTCATAACAGATTTGTTCAAATCCCTTCTCGGATAAGTCTCTAAACAATTATTATTAGTAATAACACAGAGGTCGCTACTTTTGTGCTTTCTCTTCTTCAAACATGACTTCACAATTTTAAAGACTAGAGCGTAGGTCACACAATAGCCTTTATCCTTGCCATTGAAGCGAAGTCTCATTCTGTAGGCCAAATACTTCTAGTGGGAAGTCGTTATGAGAATGAGGAATGCCTCATCCTCGCCAGCTTGTTGATTATTCAAACGGTAGCTCTAGATAGTTCCCCTTGAACTAGCAGATAGGCGGAAGGTGATCCAAGATCTTGTTTTTGTCACACTATTATCGTCAATCACTGCGTATCAGAACTCGTCTCTGTAGTTCCTCATGGCTACCTTTATCTGCCGTTTTGTTATTTTCTACAGGACTTTTAGTCATTGTGGAAAATTCTGATGCAGCGCTCGTCCCCCGCATACCATTTGCCAACCTCGGTGCATGTATTCTTATGACAATCTCAATTTACTTTGGTTGGTTCAGTTTTCTCTTTTTAAGTGACGAGGGAAACCTGTTTTCCCCTTTTTTGTGCTTGAAACTGTTCCTGAATTCAGATCCATTTTTGCTTGCCACATTCTTGTAGCGATACGCTTGAGTACAGACACCAAGCCACACTCACATACGTTTGCTCGCAGAATGACGGTGAGGGGTGATATCCGACCTACACCTAAAAATTTAACTAAAATCTTTAGAATTCCAATGTGTTGTGTTTTACAAAATACTCCCGAAAGGAGTTTTCGGTATTATTTAAATTGTTTGCATATCCCTTATTTTATATCCACTATAATTTAAGCCACACTTCCCAACATCGTTCGCAGTATAGTTCCATGGGTCGAAAGACGAGAGCTTTTTATACCCTACACAATTATGTTGTCAGGGTATTATAGCTTTGTGCAGCCCCAAAAGTTTGTAACGCCGCGAAAAATTGTTCCTAGACCCACCTTTAAGTATACCGATCGCCATATCTCGACTAGCTGAGTCGATCTAGACAGTTGTGGACCAATCCTCTCGAAATTTTGCATGTAGGATGGGTTCTGGCCATTGAGGACCCCTATTTTTTTGGTAAAGATCGGTTGATATTTAGGGGATGCAATGGACCAAATACTTAATTTTTGTCGGTTCTTCTAGTCGCTCCAGAGGCCGCAATTATGGCTCGAACATCGAAATTTTACATGGAGAAGGGGATCGGGCCAAGGAACAAGCATGACTGTTTTGATAAAGATCGGTCAATATTAAGCGAGTCAAATGGACTCTGACTTTTGTGTGAAAAATTACAACAATTTTATTCTGGGGCGTATATATTTACTCCTGAAAGAAATAGACCCGAGGAGTTGATAGTATATCCTAGAGGAGTGGTTGGCCCTTAAATTGGTACCAAATATAGTGAGTTATCTACCTAGATGTGGAAGTTACACTCAAATATTTACAGGTGCTTACGTATTCAGATATTATTTAGTAACCCATTACCACATTAGAGGGCGGAAATATAGCGATGATCGCTTTGAAATTTTTCATGAAAGTCCAGTTATGGTCAAGGACAACGCCTACAATTTTCGGTGATGATCAGATCAAAATTTTGGGATGAAATGGACCGGAATCTTAATTTTTTGTGTGTTTTCGAGTCGAATATAATCCGAAAATCACAACACAACCCACCGTGAAGGGAATCTGGACAAGTAATTAGAGGGGCTGTACTGAATATTCGAAAATGTAAGGAAGAGGTGCTGTTCACCTCTAATCGGGCAAGAGGGGGCAAATATCACAAAACATTACCCAGACTCGGAATAAACATCCGCAGAAAGTTAAAGTTCCGTGGTAGATGTGTAGGGTATCGTATGGTCGGCCCCGTCCGACTATACTGCTCCTCTCACTGGTTTTACGTATTTGTCAGTGTACCTACAACTAGTTCACATAAAAGTATTGGTCATTGTGAGAACATGGTGTTCGAATTATATTGATAACTATCGGTCACTAATTGCAACATTTATGATCTCCAGATATTAAGTTTATAGTCATGCAAAATATCAAAAACACTTTCTTACTCATATCTGCATAGGGTGTATTTACTTATTCAGGTTCATACATACATTTCCCAACAATGTTGATTCTAGTTTCAATTTTTTCGTATCCTTTTTGACAGTTAAGAACTCTAAATAGAAAATTGAATTTTGAATTCGACAACAGCTGCAAAACGTTTGCTTTGTTTTTTTTCTGTCCTGTCAAAAACAAAGACAAAATATTGAAAACAAAAAAGCATAAATCGATATACGAAATTTGCATGAGGAAGACACACCCCAAACAAGTACACATGTCATTGCCACCTATGATTCTCTGGCAAGGATAACGTTAACGTTTAAAAAACAACTTTCAAAGGGCATTGAACAGCCACATATATACGTGTGTACGAATATTCGTACGCCCTTGTGTATAGGCATGTACGAATGTTTGAGATGTATGTATGTGTGAACAAAAAAAGGATTTTAATTTGTTTATTTTTAAAACAAATGCAGAAGGTTGCAACGTTGGCGTCTAGACTGCATTTATCATCCGCAATCATATATTTACAATGGAAATATTTACACGTACACATACATACATGAACACACACGCCCCTATTATAAACAATTATTTTATTTATTTATTTTATGAATGGTCGGCATTACTACACCACCACATGTTTATTTACCAGAAATTCGGTATGGCTTTGTTGTATGTGTATGTATCTGTCTGTCCACGCATACATACGTATTTCTATTTGCGTCCTTTACAACATTTTGGTCAATTAAGACAAATGAATACAATGATCACTGATTAATAACCAATTTAAAATGGAAAATATTTCTCATTTATTGTATTTTTAAATGAAAAATTGTGCAAATTATATGCAAGAACAGTGGGTCATGGTTATTAGGTCACTATTGGTACCATAATGTTTGCAACCCATAATCTCAAAATACTATTGAATATTAAAATATTAATATGTGTTCGGATGAAATCATAAATCGTGATACTTGCACGAAAAATATTTATATAACTAATTGGAAAGTAATATTGCCTATGGTTTATTATAGCCATGTCTGACTGTTAATTTATTTGTAATATACAGATATTTATTATGTTGGCATAACAATTTTTTCTGTGGCCATATCTCAATTTGTTGTTAATTAGTCTCATGTGTTTAAAAGTTATATGGGGATGTGAAGTGAAAAATTGTGTAGCGGAAATTGTAAACATATTTAATTGTTATTACACAGTGCCACAAAGGTTTTGGAGGAGGTGGAATATTTGGAACTCGGAATTGGAAGAATAGACTTCCCTTACTTCGATTGTTTGAGTAATAAAGAATTATTCATTTATCATGAAAATATGTCATATTTAAAAAATATTTAAAAAAAACTTCGAACAAAAAGACACACAATGTTGATTCGAAATAGAAGGAATGTATTTTTTACAAAAACCAAGTATATCAAAATCTGAACCGATTTCAACGAGACTTGCCAGTTATTAACTTATATTAACTACAGTTCGTTGTACAAAATTGTGTGGCAATCGGACAAACTTTGGGTCTTTAGAGCACAATTTACATAAAATCGGAAAAAATATATATAGGAGCTATATCTAAATCTAAACCTATTTTCACGAAATTTAACACCTAATTTTAGACCTAATTCAGTAGCGTATGCCAAATTAGGAGCAAATCAAAATATATATAGGACTTTGGAGCACCATTTACATTAAATCGGACGAAAATATGTATGGGAGCTATATCTAAATCTGAACCGATTTCCATGAAACTTAACACACATCAATTTCATTTTACATAAGCATGTACCTTGTAGGTCAATTAGAGACGCTAAAGTTGATCACTCATCATTCAATCAGCTATACTTTTTCATTGGCTATTAGGATCACACAAACATATAATACATTAAAACATTTTTTGAGTAGGCAAATTTTTTTTTCCGATGTAATGAAAGTGGACATAACTAAACCGATAATTTTGTTAATAGAACTTTGTAAAAAATTAAAAAATGGTTGAAGACTTTTATAGGCGGCTGTTTTAACATATTTTCATTATACCCATCACCACTCTGTGGTACAGGGTATTATGTCTTTAAACATATATTTGTAACAGGCAAAAGGAAACGAGATAGACCCATGGTTCATTTTGAGAATATGCATATAATCACTTTCTAAGTCGATTTAAGCATGTCCGTCTGTCCGTCCGTCCATGTTTTTTGTGAGCAAAGTACAGGTCGCATTTATGATCCGATTTGGATGAAACTTGGCACAGCCCATTTGTTTGGCCCAAGTACGAACCCTATTGAAATTGAAGAAAATCGGTTCAGATTTAGATATAGCTCCCATATGTAGTTTAGATATAGCTCCCATATATAGTTTCGTCCGATTTAAGGTAAACTGTGCACCAAAGTCCCTATATATCTTTCGATTTGCACGAAATTTGGCATAAAGTACAAAATTAGGACCAGAATTTAATGTAAATGGTGTACCAAAGTCGTTACATATCTTTAAGTTTCCCGAAAATCGGTCCAGATTTAAATATAGCTCCCATATATATTTTCGTCCGATTTAAGGTAAATGGGGCACCAAAAATCGTATGTACCTTTCGATGTGCACGGAATATGGCACAGAGTACTGAATTAGGTCTAAAATGATGTGTGTTAAGTTTCGAGAAAATCGGTTCAGATTTAATATAGCTCCCATATATATTTTCGTCCGATTTAATGTAAATGGTGTACCAAAGTCGCTATTTATCTTTCGATTTGCACGAAATTTGGCATAGCGTGTACCAAAGTCCCTACATATCTTTCGATTTGCACGAAATTTGACACAGGGTTCTGGATTAGGTCTAGAATGATGTGTGTTAAGTTTCCAGAAAATCGGTCCAGATTTAGATATAGCTCCCATATATAGTTTCGTCAGATTTAAGGTAAATGGTGCACCAAAGTCTCTATATATCTTTCGATTTGCACGAAATTTAACATAGAGTACCGAATTAAGTCTGAAATGACGTGTGTCAAGTTTCGAGAAAATCGGTTCAGATTTATGTATAGCTCCCATATATATTTTCGTCCGATTTAATGTAAATGGTGTACCAAAGTCCCTACATATCTTTCGATTTGCGCGACATTTGACACAGCGTTCTGGAGTAGGTCTAGAATGATAGCAATACGAAATTAACTTAACAGGCACAGTAACAT
>NW_026879696.1:0-27194 GCF_032173495.1 Musca vetustissima | reverse complement strand
TGTTAAAATTCACATGTTGATCAAAAACTACAATTTATAGCTAAACATTTTAATTTGGAGGCCTACCCCGCAAAAATATATAAAACATTGTTTCGCCGGCTGTCGATAGATGACACACATTCATTATAGTGGAGACACACATTAATCACAGGCATGGATGCAAAAGAAGCCCTAAAGTGACAAATAAAATCCAAATTAAAAAGGCTTTGGAAGCTTATATGGGAGGCAGTAAAGCAATAATTATTCAGCAAGTAGGATACATTTGGGAAACCATATAAATTCTCGAATAGTAAGTTTCGCTAAGTGACCACTAGATGGTGATATTTATAGTCAATGTAGTGGAGATACGTACCAAATAGGGTGTTTCGAAAAACATGTTACTCACAGGCCTAGATGTTGAAAATATTTACGAACTGAAGAATTTAATTAAATTCGAAGATAACAGAATCAAATGAAATTTGCAGACTGCCTGAACTGTTCAAATGAACAAAAATCAAAGATCCCCAAAGATGGTTGCTTTTTAAATTTGATTTTTATTGTGTATTCGCCGATCTTTTATTAAACAAGCACATAGTTGACCGACAGCGAATTCGCCTCTTCTAACCAGGGCCGTACGCAGGGGGCGGAAATGAATTTTTTTCACAGTAAATTTATGTTAGCAACAGCGAATTTTTTCATTTTATACTACCGGGCCCCCCCCCCCGAAATGAAATCCTGTGTACGTTACTGCTTCTAACCTAACCCCTTGTTTTACAGAAGCAACGATTTTCATAACCATAATTTATTGACCTTTTTCGGAATATCAATTCAATCTTTCAAAATCATGTAAAGTCATTTAACCCATCAACATCAAGCATATTTGTTGATGACACCGCCAGCAATTACAACTACATCGCAGACAACACCACCACTAACATAACTCAACAACAACAAAATTTAATTTGCTTTTAATTGAATTGTTTATGCCAAATTGCTTGATGACTTGGTTCGGTTGCTCGGTCGGTTGTTTGCTTGACTTTGCATTGGTATGTAATATTTGAAACATCAAAATGATTTGTTCAGGTTCGTTACCCCCCTTCCTGTCTGGACATCATCATCAACATCACCGACATTGGCCGGTATTCTTCTTCTCTTGTCTATCAACACCCTATCTCTATCATCACAGGCATCAGTAACACACCAAGGCACACACACACACCCAAACATTGTCGTTGTTATGGGCAGCAGCAGCAGTATCGGCATCTTCTTTGTCTTCCTCTTGACTGAATTGCCTTTGACCATCATCGTCGTCACCGTCCACATCAGGAGCATCAAAGCAATTTCTCGTTCGTTTTGGTTATTAATATCCGAAACACTTTGTGTGTATGTGTGAGTTTTGGAATCTCCATCAAAAGTCACCGCCGCCCATCCGCTGCTCTTTGTCTTGGTTTTGTTATAATTGTTATTGCAATATTGTTATGTCTGCTACACTGAATGTCTATCAACAACATTTCTTCCTGTCTGTCGGTCGGTCGATCGGTATGTATGTTTGTTTGTAGTACATAAATATAAGCACAAAGTGCAGTCAATATATGATATTTTGTGGAAATTTTGTTATTATTAAATTTTATGCGAAATCATGTGTAGCAACATTTTGCAAATGAAGGGAGGCAGAGAAAGGGGTGGCAGACAGTTCGCCAAGGCAGACGCTTTTGTGTGGTAATGTTTACAAATAATTTTTTAATTATTATTTTTTTGGGTGGTGTTATGATTTGTGAGAAATTTTAAATTGTGATTTGGAAGTTTTGAATTATTTCTTAAATAATGCTTTATTCTTAAAATAATGAAAAAATCCCACATTAGCATGTTTTATTTATAACTTACCGAACAATAATCGATAACGAAAATATTATAGGCAGTAATTATAAAACTTACCTGAAAACAAAAAAAGAAGAAGAATTTTTATTAAGATATAATTAAGTAATAATGTCCTATTATGAAACAACAAACTCGAGTTTTGAGGGGAAGAATTGTGGAAATTGAGCCCTGAGAAATTTCCAATTAAAAAATCGATTTTCAATTCCGACATTTTCTTTTAGAGCTAAAAGAAACGCAAATCTTGAATTTTCCACAGAAGTACATGTTCTCATATAAAACGTTCACAAGGGTCCGATACCCTCCGCCTTATGGCTAATTAGGGTATATACACTTTGATATGGCAAAAATGTGCCTCATCGAAATACTCATTTTAGAACCCATGTTTCTTTGGACCAAATCGTTTCAGACAATTTGGAGTCGATTTATATATATCCGTCTGGCCGGTTGGTGCGCGCTGTTTCTCTCGAAGGAAGTAACCAATTTCATATCAACTTTCACAATGTAATTTTTCTTTCAAACATAGTTTAAGTTCGATGATGGGGGTATACCTTAAGTAAAGCGAATAATAAACCCTGTTTGTAATTTCGAAGACCTCGGAAATCATAGGCAGATAATATATATCTGTCGGCAAACGAGATAGACACATGGTTCCTTTTGAGAATATGCATAGAATCACTTTCTGAGTCGATTTATGCATGTCCGTCCGTCCGTCTGTTCGTCTGTAGATGTTAAATTGTAAACAAAGTACAGGTCGCATTTATGATCCGATTTGGATGAAATTTGGCACAAGTCACTTATTCGGCCCAAGGACGAACCCTATTGAAATTGGGAAAAATCGGTTCAGATTTAAATATAGCTTCCATATATATTTTCGTCCGATATAGGCACCAAAGTACCTATATATCTTTCGATTTGCACGAAATTTGGCATAGCGTACTGAATTAGGTCCATAATGATGTGTGAAGTTTCGTGAAAATCGGTTCAGATTTAGATATAGCTCCCATATATATATATTCGTCCGATTTAAGGTAAATGGGGCACCAAAGTACCTATATAACTTTCGATTTACACGAAATTTGGCACAGCGTACTGAATTAGGTCCAGAATGATGTGTGCTAAGTTTCGTAAAAATCGGTTCAGATTTAGATATAGCTCCCATATATATTTTCGTCCGATTTAAGGTAAATGTGGCACCAAAGTACCTATATATATTTCGATATGCAAGAAATTTGGCATAGCGTACTGAATTAGGTCCAGAATGATGTGTGCTATGTTTCGTGAAAATCGGTTCAGATAGAGATATAGCTCCCATATATATATTCGTCCGATTTAAGGTAAATGGGGCACCAAAGTACCTATATAACTTTCGATTTACACGAAATTTGTTATAGCGTACTAAGTTTCGTGAAAATCGGTTCAGATTTAGATATAGCTCCCATATATATTTTCGACCGATTTTAGGTAAATAGTGCACCAAATTCCCTATATATCCTTCGATTTGCACGAAATTTGGCACAGCGTAATGAATTAAGTCTGGAACGATGTGTGTAAAATTTCGTGAAAATCGGTTCAGATTTAGATATAGCTCCCATATATATTTTCGTCCGATTTTAGGTAAATAGTGCACCAAAGTCCCTATATATCGTTCGATTTGCACGAAATTTGGCACAGGGTACTAAATTAAGTCTAAAACGATGTGTGTTAAACTTCGTGAAAATCGGTTCAGATTTAGATATAGCTTCCATATATATTTTTGCCAGATTTTTTGTAAATGGTGCACCAAAGACCCTATATACCCTTCCATTTGCACGAAATTTGGATTTATATTTAAATGAGGAACTCAAAATGTGGCCGAAGATGTGACAAGTTTTGATGAAATCGGTTTAGATTTCGATAATTTGCTTTAAATTTATTTACATAATTTTGTCCCATTGTAAGAAGCAACTCTATATCTGATCAAAATTTAGTATAGGTTGCAGAATGACATGTTTAATTTCATGTTAGTGGTCCTTCAAAAATGCGACGTCTGTTACGATCCCATCTGTTGAATATACCCAACGTGGTAAAGGGTAGAATATAGTCGGCCCCGTCCGACTTTACTACTTTCCTTACTGGGTTTTTTTCTATTACAAATATTCCTAAAATATTCTGAGAGGAAAATATTTTTTCAGAAAATCAAAGAGTAATAGTTATATTTTTTATAGAAAAAATACTCTTTGGAACAAACGCTCAGACATCAGGGTCTGTTTCTTTCCATTGGAAAAATATTACAGGTCTTCAAGATTAATTACACCCTCCCCCATATGGTTGAATGTATATTACATTTGTCATTCCGTATGTAAGACCTCCATATATACAGCGGAGACCGCAAAAAGTAAATAATTTTTTCATCGGAATAAAATTTGATAACGCATCTTCTACGTCCGTCTGTTAAATTAACAATAAGAGCTCGAAATATTCAAATTTGAGCTGTGTACACTTATTGCCACTACTCCTAGTATATTTGGTATTGAAAATGGATGATACCTGTCCACGTTTTGCCATAGCCCCCATATAACGTTATTACCCAAAATTTGGGATTTGTGAAATTTTCGGCATGATTATCAACAGAATTGACTGCAATTTTTTTATTTATAGTTTTCATTTGGGTAGCGAATCTTCCACAGCCCCCAAACAACGATAACTCCATTCGATATTTCGATATGTACAATATCCTGAGTGCCTGTAAAATGGTAGTTCGTCGTTTTATCCTGAAATCCCTGATCGATTTTGAGATATTTTGAATATTCACCTCATGGTGAAGCATAAAAAATTTCATTCCGGTTGAACTTTACGACTTCTTCATTTCTTTTAAAATATAAAAAATTATTTGATTGTAAATGTTCCAGACAAATATTAAATTAGTACTGATTTATGAGTTTAGCCAACAACAACAAATTAACACAATAAAATTTGAGATCTTTATTAAATACAAGTCGTGGAGGTTATTCCCTCAAAAAAGCCAACAATAAAACGCCACACTGCCTACCCTCTTAACACAAAGGATCGGGGGGAACACATCACAAATTAGTAAAGCAAACATCAATCATCGTCAAGAAGCTGCAGCAGCATCAGCAAAAACAACAAAAACAAATTCATCATCATAATGCATAAAACTAGCATGTAATATGAACTACTGGAAAGCAGCAACTTATTCTTGAAATTGAAAGAAACATAAAAACGAGAGAATTGAATGCTCCTTTAAACTTTAACTTTCAATACACCACGTTCAGTATACTTTAGGGACAATAAAAACAACACACACTCACACACATTGTATATTTTGTATATGTGAGCGGTTTTCTGTTTTTTTGCATCCTTAGTGTCTGTAAATAATTTTGTTCGTCAATTTTTTGCAAAGTGCTTTGGTTGTCGGACCGGACCAAATGTCTGGAGTATGAGACAGTTCGTCGTGTCTGTTGATTTGTTCAGCCATGGTAACAATACCCACTATAAGAAGAAGGAAAGTACATACACACACGCACGTACATCATTCGTTATTTAACAATCAACATCCTCAATGCCATTGTTGTCGTAAAAAAACGACAACATAAAGCATTCGTATTCTTGAGTATGAAATCGAATTGCCATTGCAATGACCAGTCAACCCATTCACATTGGGTCCATCACCATCTTCATCATAATGCATGCATGTATCATATGTATGTGTCTTGCATTTATTTGTTGTTCTCTCTTTTTTTGCTTTCTTAGCACTTGAAATCCGTATTGAATGCATGACAAGAAGAAGTAGAAAAAAACCTGATGATGAAGGTCCATCAATAAGTGTGTGCCAAAAAGGAAAATCATGTTCATACAGTGATTGAAAGAAAACAAATAAGTCGGGAGGGGTTTCGTTATACTACTTGGTAGATTTTAAGGTGAGTTTTTTTTGCGAATAATTGTAATGGAATGGTATATTTTTCAAGGTCCAATACATGTATTTTTCTTTAGTAGATAAAGAGTTATTTCAGTAGGTACATAATTGTAAGAATTTATTTAAAAATTGTTCGATCAGAAATTTGGTAAAAATCCGAATCCTGAAGTTTAAAAGAGACATCTTGGAATAGAAATAAATTTAAATTTATTTACCAAATCGCAAACTTGAAATCGGAAATGAAGTGGTCCACTTAAACACATTTCCAAAGGTCTGATTTCTGTTTAGAAAAATATATACCATCGAACTGAATATTTGTATTCCCTACACAATGATGTCCTAAGGGTATTATAGCTTTGTGGCCTGAAAAGTTTGTAACGCTGTGAAATATTGGTCCTAGACCCATCTTTAAGTATACCGATCGACATATCTCAACTAGCTGAGTCGATCTAGACATGTGTGTCCATCCATAACAGGCCACGAATTTTTGCATGTAGGATGGGTTCTGGCGGAAGAAGAACCCTACTGTTTTTGGTAATAACCGGGATGATGAATGATTAGGGGATAAAGTGGACCAAAAACTCTATTTCTGTTTGTTTTTCTGATCGATAAAGAGGCCACAATTATGGCCCGAACACCATGATGTTTTACACCAAGAAGGAAATCGGTTTTGATGAAGATCGGTCAATATTTTGCGGGTCAAATGGACCCAGACTTTTGTGTGGTTCCGGTAATGGTCAAGGACGACACCTATAATTTTCGGTAATGTTGATATGATATTTAGAGGTTGTAATGAACCGATAACTTTATTTTTGTTAAATTTTCTAGACGTTGTAGATGTCATTATTATATGCAGAACGTCACATATTTTGGGAATCTGACCAAATACTTAGACCGACTGTTTGGATGATTATCGGTCAATATACCGAGGGTCAAATCAATAAAAGACTAAAGTAACCACAGTTTTATTTTATGGCATAAATATTCACCTCGGGAAAACAAGATTTGGAAAATATACCAGGGTTCGAAAGTGGAGGTTTTGGCCTATAATCGGTGAAGATAGCGCAAATGTCGCGAAATATTGCCCTTGCTCGGAATATAGATCCACAGAAAATATGGTCTGCCCCATCCGACTATACTATTCCGCTCAATGGTTCAATTTTTTTCTTGTAAATGTAAGAATGTAGATCTGCTAAAGATCTACTTGTGGGTCTAATAGCATTTGTCGAAAATATTTCCTTAATAGAAGATATGACTGGTTTTATATGGTTGCATAAAAGTCTAAGTTTTGGTGAAGTCCTTTGGAAAGAAATATGTCTTTAGGAGTGGTACTCCTTTTACTCTCTAGAAAATAAGGCCTTTTATTTTCTAGAAGTAGGATGGAGAAAAATATCAGTCCATAATGTACGCGATTTCTTGTTTCTGCAGAAAAAAAATCAAACCCAATGTCAGCAATTTTTCTATATAAAAATCAGTTCTGTGGAAAATCCAGAACTCCAGTTCCCTTTATTCAATAGGACAGGAAGTTTATTCTGTCCGTAGGAAATCCCCTGAAGGTCTTATGTTAATGGAAGAGCTGCCGCAAGTCATATTTTTCTGGAGACATGTCCAAGGTGTTTATGTCTAAAGGAGATCCGTCGAAAACTACCTGTGTTGAGAAATACAGATAGATTTTTTAATCGGAAAAATTTGGTCTACAAATTTAAGACCTATTTCTAAAAGTACTGACCATGCTCTTCATTGTGTAAAAAAACATATCAAATGGCTTCCACCTATATATAACTTATCCAGAGTAATAAGGCGTATAGAAAAGACTCAGTCCTGAATATCTGCAATTTGTTCCTATAATCATTCCAGAAGGGCTACATTTCTTTCTATAATAATAATAAGTTTCAAAAGTCTGTAATTTTTTCTGTAGAAAAAAATCCGTGAGGTCCCTTGGGACTAGTTTTTTTCTGTAGAAAAAAATCCTTTCTGTCGTTCATCAAATATTTTTTCTGTAGAAAAAAAATCCTTCCTGGAGGTTCGCCTGGTTTTCTATAGAAACCAAATCAGACCTACTATGCAATTTTTTACAAAAACAAAATTTTTTATAGATATTCTCTCTGCAAAGCGCAATTTTTAATTCATCTTCTTCTAGTTTGTCTTCTTCCATCCACTGTAACACATATTTATTGATTTCGTCTAAGAAAAAATATTGAACTCTCTTAAGATGAATGCATTTTAAGAAGCAATAAATCGTATTTATGATTTTTCACACACGCACAAAAATAATTGTGAATGCATTACATGACGCTCACACACATAAATACAATGCGAATCGATGACTGGAGAGATATACAAAAATAGAATAACCACTTGTAATAATGTATGACAGCCACACAATATATATTCGCATACAAACATGTATAGAGAAAACAGCAGCAGCAGGAACATGCAACAAGAATATCCTTAGCATGCATTATTATTATTGGTGTTGTATTGCAAAAGGGTCGTCGTCTCACAATATTCTAAAGCACATCGTAAGAGTCTTGAAATAACGACATTTTAACATTCGACAGAAGCAACAGTCGTTGTTATTTTTTTGCCTTAACAAAAATACTTTATGGTAGCAGAGCATCACAGATATTTTAGCCATTGTGTGTTTGGTTGGACTCCTTAAGAAATGGCTTGACCAATAAATCCAACAACCTACAAACTAGTTCATTGTATTTCCCATAGTCCTTGACCTATGGTTGCTACGCGAACCATAGAAGACTCTTTACATTTTGTAATCTCATCATTTGTACTTGAAATGGAGAGATTTCTCTCAGTATTTTTTGTGGCCACTTCAAAACCACGAAATTTATTTGATGCTATTGTCTGCACAGACACTTTGGACGTTTTTTTTTTCTTTCGAAAAAAAATCTGCATTGTTGTTGAAGCTTCAGCTTTCGTTGATAATGTCTTCATTTTGTGTTCTTGACTCTGGTTTGGATTTTTGGTTTATTTATTTTTTTAGATTGACTTGCCATGATTCCTCTTAAGTAATAAAACATGTTTGCCGATCTAGATTATGGCACGATTTAATCGTAAAATATTAACGAGATTGTATCTTAATAAACGACAGGACAAGGGGAAAACAGTCTTCATTGATTTTATACATAAACCAGCAAGGAATGGGCAAAAATCGGTTGGGACCGACTAGATGATACCCTACACCAGAAATGCTTCTAATATTTGTATTAAAATCAATTTTGTCTATAGTAAACTAAATGAGATTTTCAATACATCAGCAGTTCATTACTGACAAATTTCAGTCTCAACTGAAAAGGAGCAATTTTCGATTGCCAACCATTGGGCGCCAGTATTCGATATATAATAGATATTTATATGAATGAAACGATATTTTCGTTGTCACTAGAGCATTATTAAGGCTAACGTGTGTCATCTGATTAGAGTTAACCGTACCTAATTAAATAATTAATATTTGATTGCCCCCGCATTGGGCGCCAATATGTAGAATCTAATATTCACCTACACAATTTAACGCCTAAGAATGGTTTACGTTTTTCATTTTACCCGCTGTTAACATTTAATTTGAACTAAAAGTGTCTACTATACTATTATGATATCCGATTGCGCCCCTCATTGGGCGCCAATACTTAAAAGCTAATAATATTAAGATCTCAGAGCATTAAGGTTTTGGTTAGGATAGTAGTAGTTTTAATAAAAATCATTGGATTAGAGTTAATAGTTTCTACTAAAATAAATAATAATCGTTGACCTGCATTGGGCGCCAATATGTAGAATATAACATATATAATTAATGTTTAACATTTGGAAATTTATTATGTTTTTGAAACGGTAGACTGCTGGTATTTAATTGGAAATAGCAGCCATTACTAAACGAAGTGGGCGTTAATATTTAAAGTTACATATTTTTATGTATGAGTCACCATTTGAAAAGAGAAGAGATTATTAATAGGGACAATTTTAGATTTTTTTAGAATTAAAAGCAGCGAGGGGCTTGGTATAAACACATTGATCGCCAATGCTTAAAATATATATCTGCCATTAGAAGAATCTATTGAGGAGTTTGGTTGCCACACATTGGGCGCCAATGCTTAAAATATGTCTTATATGGAAAAGACTTAGAATTTGCTGGAAAAATAGTGTGAGATTTTTATTGAAGGCTATGTGAAAAAATAGAGCTACAAGGAAATCTGTTATTCCCTCCAGATTACTAAAAAAAAAAAAAAAAAAAACAGTGAGCGGAGCAGTATAATCGGACGGGGCCGACCATATGATACCCTTCTAATTACTTGTCCAGATTTCCTTCCCTTGTGCTGTGATGTTCTTATTCCCATTGGAGCCTATAGATCGACTCGAGAAAACAAAAAAAAAAAAAAAAACTTTCCGTCCACTTCATCACAACATAATTATCTGATCGTCACCGAAAATTGTAGGCGTTATTCTTGACCATAATTGAAACTTTATGGAGCATTTTAAAGCGATCAAGGCTATATTTCGGCCCTCTAGTGTGGTAAAGGGTTACTAAATAATATCTGAATACATAAGCACCTGTAAATGTTTAAGTGTAACTCCCACATCTGAGTACATACGACCATATAATTGGTATCAATTTAAAGGTCAACCACTGCCCTTGGATATACCAACAACATTTCGGGTCTATGTCCTTCAGGGGTAAATCTATTCGCTATAGAATACAACTTTTGTAATTTTTCGGCATGCTTATTTTTTGGCTTATTATTTTCTCTATGTAAAAATTCGCGATGTTTGGGTCATAATTGCGGCCTCTAGAGCGACCAGAAAAAACCGATAAAAATTAAGTATTTGGTCAGTTTCTTCCCCTAGATATTAACACATCTTTACCAAAAACAATGGGGGTCTTCATTGGCCAGAACCCATCCTACATGCACAATTTCGTGAAGATTGGTCCATAACTGTGGCCTGTATCGTGTTTACAAAATATAATGGACAGACGGACGGACGGACACTCATGTCTAGATCGACTCAGCTAGTCGAGATATTACGATCGGTATAATTAAAGGTGGCTCTAGGACTAATATTTCGCGCCGTTACAAACTCTTCTGTAGGGTATAAAAACACCGTTCTCAAATAGCTCTGCAATAACATAATACGGTGTCTCCATAATCTCCAGCTTCCTAGGTAATTTTTGGTAAAGTTGGAGCTATAAGGAAATCTGTTGCCCCCACCACATTACAAAAAAAAAAAAAAAAAAAAAAAGCAACGTTCTCAAATAGCTCTGCAATATATTATGTTATTGCAGAGCTATCTCTATAATCTCTAACTTCCTAGGTAATTTTTGGTAAAGGTATCAAATTTCTGCTACACACAACTATTTTTAAGTGCAGAATCAATAGTCAGAAGATCTTATAGAGGCTAAGTTTAAAGAATACTCTCATGAAACTCCTCTAAGAATATATTCAGAATATTTATATATATATATATATATACTTAATATTTTTTTAATCGAATACCTTTGTACATAAATGTCTATCCTTTTTCGGTGCTTCCCTTCCATTTTCGGTGCTTTCCAACTTTTTATTATTGGTGTAAGTCCCTTAAAAATGGATAAACTCTTTTGCAATAAACCAATCCTTTAGAATCTCTTCAATTTCTTTTCAATTTTCCATTTGAAATGAATCCGATCCCTAACTAAAATAGCCACAAAAAAATAAAATAGATTGCATACCACAATGACGACTTAACCCTTCGAGCGGTGTAAAACAATATTTTCCGCCACATTAAAAGAGCAAAAATGAATTGCTTGGTGAGCCTCAGGGTTTCCTGACAACCAGCCACCATAACAAATTCTCGTGCGGTATAACAATTTTTCTTTAAATGTTTCGGCGAATGAAGTTGTAAAGAAATTGAAGGTAGAAAAGAAAAACACACCAACTGCAATACATTTTGTTTAGGGAATTTTTGCATACAAAATCTCTGTGACAGATGTAAAGATGTGAAATGCGAATGGAGGCAACAACACGGCTGTAGAAGCTGAAATATAATAGTTTGTGGCATCCATTTTTATGTGGTTCTTCTCCTCGGTTCTCACCGGTTTAGTGCTTACCGTTAGTGCACAATTTTTTTGTTTTCGATTTTTTCCTGCAAAATGTGTTTTATATGCGGGAAAATTCCGCTTTGCATTTTTTCTTCGTTTCGCTATCTTTTCAACGACAAACACTCTAATGGCAGCTACATGTCAACTCATCTCTAGAAGGACAATTTATTTTTTTTTTCATTCTCTCTCCTGTCATTCCTAGTGGCTGGTTGGTTGCTTGGCTTACCTGTAACCACGTTATGCAGTTAAGGACGGATTTGAACTGAATACATTGGGATATTCATGTCAAATTGCAGAAGAATGATAGGAGTCGTAAGATAAACACATACACACACAATAACAAGAAAAAAAGTGGAGCATAACACACTGTGAACTTCCTGTGTGACACGGATATGTGTTAAAAATTGTTTATGAGGAGTAGTGAAGAGAAACGAAGGCTTAGTTGGAGGTTTTTTACTAAGAAAATTTTGCAATGATAGGGGAAGGACAGCCAAGGGAACAATATTGGCATTTTAAGATAAACAGGAGTCTACAGGATATTCAGTTAAGTTTTCATATTAAAATAAGTTTACATTTTCTTTCCACACACTTATTAAACAGGTAATTCTGCCCCGAACAAAAAATCTGAACTTTTTTTAAAATTTAATAACAATAATTTGAAAAAAAAAAACAGTTATGAAAATATTATGCTCCCCCTTATTTTGCATAGATAACGCACAATGTTTCATTGCAATTTGGTGTTGGAAAAAACTTTAAAATGATGCAGTTCTTTTCGTTGTTCCCATCCCCTTTGCTTCCGTTTTTCATGAGCTCGTGCTTCAACTACTTTTACTCCACCAACACAATAGTAACTTTTGTGTTATCATTTTTCCACACGTTTTAGCTTTGCTGCTAATGAGTTTCCGTTCTTCAGGATATCATAGTTAGTTCAGGATACGCTATTGAAGTTAACGGGGGGAAAATCATAACCTAAACTAACGGAAGACCTTTTGCATTTGTTGGCAAAGTTCATTGGAACATACCTGATGCAGGTTTGAAAAATGTTCGGATAATGGAAAATTTATTAAGTTTATAGTTCCCTTCGGAAAACGTCGAAAATTCTATAATATTTTGTAATTTGCCAGTTTGTAATTGACAATTAAAGTTTTTGCATGTCGAAGGACCACATCACAATTTAAGACCATGTTCTGACATAACTCCCATATACAGGGCTGCCCATATTCGACGGACACATATTTTTTTTTAATCAAAGAAAAAAATAAAAATTTGGCGGTTGGCAATGTTAGTCTTTTAATTTGTTCCAAGTAGATTTGTTTACATCAATTTTTGAATATGACATCTCTCAAATGGCCGCCTCTAGCCTTGATGACGTATTGTGCCCTTTTTGCTGCATTTTCCATCGTTTTTGCCAACATTATGGCCGGAATAACGGCTATTTCTTCACGAATGTTGCCCTTGAGCTCTTCTACGGTCCTTGGCTTGTTAACGTAAACCTTCCACTTCAAATATCCCCACAAGAAGAAGTCAGGCGGCGTCAAATCGGGCGAACGCGGTGGCCAGCCCAAATCACCACTTTTCGACATCAAACGGCCCGGAAACAAATTCTTCAGAAAATCGATTGTTATGCGACTTGTGTGCGGTGGAGCGCCGTCTTGTTGAAACCAGAACTGCCTCATACGCTTTCGACGAATAATTGGCATCACAAAATTGGTCATCATGTCGCGATAACGGTCCTGATTGATGGTAACAGCATGGCAATTTTCATTTTCGAAGAAAAACGGCCCAATGACCATTTTCGCACTAACGCCACACCAAACTGTGACTTTTTCGTCATGAAGAGGCACTTCTTGAATCTCCTGAGGATTTTCAGTGGCGTAAAAACGGCAATTTTGCTTATTTACTGTCCCATTCAATGTGAAATGGACTTCATCGGGCATGATAATTTAGTTCCAAAATTGCTCGTCATCTTCGGTCATTTCGATGACTCTTTGGGCCCATTCCAATCGACGAGGCTTGTCCGCAGGCAACATTTTTTGCGTCAATTGAATTTTGTACGGGAACAAATGCAAATCAATGCGAATAATCCGTTGTAAAGTGGACCGAGCCCAGCCCAACTGCTGAGAACGGCGTTTTTGGGATGTTCTTGGGGAACTCTCAGCACTGGCTCGTACGGCAGCGATATTCTCGGCCGTTTGCCTTGGTCGACTTTTATATGGCCTCTTCGGATTAGAAAGAGCATTACCAGTCGGAAATGGTGTTCTTAGAAGGCTCACTTCTCACTTCTTCTGTTGAATGTAAATTCCAACTATTTCAGAGCGCTTGTGTAGCTTGTATTGTTTCATGGTAAAAATCTGCTTGGACTGACGCTTCAAACGCGGTATGTCATTAAGCGATGTAACATCTCTGTCAAAAGTTATGGCGTTGCCAGATGGGTCCGTCGAATATGGACAACCCTGTATTTAACAGCACTTGTCAACCAATGCACTCATATATTTTCAAATTAAGTTTTCAAAGAATAACCAAACTCCACGCTAACTCCACCTTTTTGTTAGGTATTTTGAAGGCTCGTAATCAATTTTTTTGTTATTTTTAAAATTATGACTCTGACTATAGAAGACCTTAACACATTTTCCCAATATATGTATTTTCTCTATTTTTCCTCCTACAATTAAATTCCATTTTAGACATCTCCCAATTTATATTTTTTGTAATAACTACCACATTAAATAATTATTTTATTATCTCTTCAACTCAAAACTAAAACAAAAAACTTCCTGCCGCCACAACAGGGCCAAATGTTATTAACCTTAAAATGCATTAAAGCCATTCAAAATAAACAAAAAATACAAAAAAAAATTCACAACACTGTTCATCAACCTAATTTTGCAACAGCACATAGAGATCATTGCCCTTTTTTCCGTTCGGCATAGGCCATAGAGAAGGAAAAAGAAGCAACAAACTATGCGCCGTTTATGACGACAAAAAAGTGTCATCAAAAAGATAAAATAAGGGAAAATAGAAAAAAAAATGAGAGAGGAGGAAAAACTGTTACTACTAAAAAACACAAATGTATTTAAATTATGGCAAATTAAATAGCGTCGCACACACTTCGTAATACTTGACTCGGGAGGCTAGACAAAAAACATCTAGAGAGCGAAGGAGTGGGTCCTTGTGAAATGGGATGTAGAAGAGGAAAAAATGACAGAATAGAATAGGGTTAATGCAACATTAACCTCAAACGCATACACAGAATTTCTCCTGGTGAGGGCTTGAAAAGAAATAGAGATTGAAACTAGAAAAACGTCGTAAAGTTTAACCGGGTCGAAATCTGTATAAATCGATAGAAACTTTTATGTGTGAGCTACGTCAAGGTAAATTACTGGCAAACGAAATATCAAACTAAAGACATGCAGGTTGAACACTTGTACTAGGACTTTGAACAGATCGCATATTAGCATGACTCTTGTATGAAGACTATTTCCTGAAAAGATATAGTCACTCCGTAATGCTAAAATATAGTCAGTTCGATTTGAAATATACAAGGGATCAAAATGTTCATAAAGGGACTGGACCTTTATATGAGAGAAATAAATATTCAAAGAGCGAGTAATGCGGTAGGAAAGTTTTTCGCGCACAGAAAACCAAAACTCAATATACCAGAGCCAACTCACTCGGGTAAAAAACATGTTGAAACCCTTCAAAATAATTAAAATTAGGCGGTATCATTATATGGAAACTACACGTGGAAATTTTTTTGGTAAGAAAGAGTTACCACCCAATGAAAACCAAAGATATATACGTGGGATTCGGTTGAAACATGTGACGTAAATTCTCAAAATACCTATTCTTGGGAGTAGTGTTATATAGGCTTAAGATCAAAAATGTGAATCGTTAATGACAATTTTTTGTAGGACATTATTAAAATGGGGTTTAAAATGTGTCCTAATCTTCCATGGGCTGAACTGTTATATGAGGGCCACCATGAAACTTTCAAAGTGGGGTAGCTTTGTTTTGGAAATAAATTCCCGCCTGATTGAGTCCTTAAAAAAATCCAGACCTTCTTGGGTCTTTGGTAATAAATACCAGCCTCACTCGTTGGGTCCTTACAAAATCCAGGCCTTGTTGGGTACTTGGAAAAAAACCCATGCCCTGTTGGGTCCTTGGGAAAAAATCATGAATTCTTAAGTCTTTAGAAAAAGTTCAGGACATGTTGGGTACTTGGAAAATATATTTTTAAAAATCCATCAAAGCCTTATATAATAAATATTGACGCTTTTATTCTTAAGATGCCTCTTTTATGCTTGATTCTCCCTGGATATTTTTCATAAACTAATTTATCAAAATGCATTTTGTCAAGACTTTACGATTTCTATGTCTTTGTATGATCCTTGAAAAGTAATTTTTAAGAAAAAACGCCTTGTATGATCCTTGAAAAAATATTCTTTAATCAATTTATATGGCCTTTGAAAAAATATTCTTTAAAAAATCTACGTCTATATATGGCTTTTGAAAAATATTCTATAAAAAACCAAACCTTTTTTGGTCCTCTAAAATATATTCTTTACAAAAAATCCTATCCTTTTCTGGCCCTCCAAAAATAATCTTAAACAAATCCCCGCCTTATAAGGCCTTCGAAAAAAATTCTTTAAAAATCCTACGCCTTATATGGGTTTTGAAAAAATAATCTTTAAAAAATCTTCGCCGTCACATACGGCGTAGACACAAAAATAATTCTTAAAAAAAATATTCCTTATATGACCTTTAAAAAAATATTTTTAAAAAAATCCAATCCTTTTCTGGCCCTCCAAAATATTCCTAAAAAACCCAGCATTTTCTGGTCCTTTAAAAAAATATTCTTTACAAAATCCAAGCCTTGTCTGGTCCTTTAAAAATAAAAATCCACGCCTTATATGGCCTTCGAAAAAAAATCCTACGCCTGATATGACATTTGAAAAAAATAATCTTTAAAAATCTATGCCGTCACATACTGCGTAGATGCAAAAATTATTCTTGGAAAAATATTCCTTATATGACCTTTAAAAAATATTCTTAAAAAAATCCAAGCCTTTTCTGGTCCTTCAAAAATATTCCTAAAAAACCAAGCATTTTCTGGTCCTCTAAAAAAATATTCTTTACAAAATCCAAGCCTTGTCTGGCCCTTTAAAAATATTATTTAAAAAATATACGCCTTTTCTCGTCATTTTAAAGGTAACTTCATAATGCCTCTCTCATAGAACTCCTGCTCTCTATTCTCTCTAGTAGTCGATTTTCACAATACTCCGTAGATACCAATTTTTTATCATTAAATAAATTTTGAAATGCAAGAAAAATATGATAATCGCTTACTGCCAAGTCCGGGACTGTACGCGGATTCATTAGAACTTCGAAACTAAGCTTCCGAAGTTTCCGGCCGGTCACTGTAGATATGGTAAATTTTTAGGTCTTGTACGCTGTTACGACTACTAACATGCCGATTTTATTGACATTTTCGACGACATGCCTAACGGCGCAAGGTGCATCTTTATCATTAAAAATTCCTAAACGGATTCTACGAAACCAAAATTGCACATAAATGGATGTTACAGTGTCGGAACCATAAACATTATTCACAATTTTAGCCGCTTGACTTGCATTTTCGCCTTTGTCAAAGCAAAACTGTGAAATGTACCGAATTTCCTCTTTGTTCATTTTCATTTTTAACACCCTGTAACTCACAAAAACAGCAAAATATTTTTTGCTGCGAAATATCACCCTTCCAACGAATCTGTCGAAAAAATAATGGATTTCTTTTTCCCCAACCTTATATATTAGAAGTAAAACAGTCCTGAAAAAAATCAGGCTTAAAATGGTATTTAAAAATATTTTTTTTCCAAATCAAAACATTATTATTACGCTTGAGAAATATATATATACATATATATATATTTATAAGTTCGATATTTTGGAATATCGGCTTTTACCAACACTTTTGATATTTAAAAAAAATCAGACTTTTTGGCGTTAATTGAACATAACTTTTAAAAATTTGCGATTTATATTCCGATATTTTATATGCGACTCTAAATATTTAATATTTTAAATTTAATTAAAAAAATAAATGTTTTAACATATTTTCAATCCTTCAATATCTTGTCTATCAAATTAGGTGTTCTGTTACTTTATTTTGTTTAATTGATCATTTATGTAAATCTCCACAAAACTCCTTTCACTTGTATGTAACTAAAAAACACTGACATTTATTGCCTGAAGCGATAAACCAAAGAGATGTCATGCGTGTCAGCCATCAATTACCACAACCTGTTTCTTTCTCACCAACTCCCCAACTCTTTAAGGAGGAGTTGCAACAACAACAAAAATATGAATAATTTTCCTAACGTTGACAAAAAGCCTGGCAAGCAACAACAAAAACTATTTCCACATTTATATAATCCCAATGTAGTTGTTGTTGGTGTTGCTGCTGTTACCTCCTTATGATAATTTATAACATTTTAAATATCACTAAACTCATTAAAACCAATTAGTAAGTAAATTGTTAATGCAGTCAAACATGGGATAACAACGTACAACAACATTCGCCTTCAAGATAAGTTTGAAAGAATTATTTAACACGAATCAAAATAAACAGAAGATAGATCGGTTAACATGAAATGATGCACCAGTAGCTGCAGAAGCCATAGCTTGGGGGTAGGAATTAAAATGCAGCCCAGACTGCAGCCATACCCGACATTGAGAGAGGAGGAGGTGGAGAAATAAATCAGTGTTGATTATTTTATCTATTGTCAATGGCATGTTGTCATTAGTGTTGTCTATGTGTCGTTTAGATAGCCGTTCAAACACACACACATAACCAGTCAATGCGCCTATCATCATCGGCCTAATCGAACCATTGAAACACATGTCACAAGATGTCAAACAATTAAGGTTTCATATTACTAAATGGTATGGAAAAATGAGGCACACTCAAACACACACACATATGGACATGTAACAAACTCTATCCCCCAGTTTGAGGCTATGGCTCAATGATGGACAAGGAGATGATGATGGTGTCTGTTGGAACGAACGGCCAACAAACGATCATCAACTGGGCCTGACTGCCTGCCTAACTGCTTGGCTAGCTTGCGGGTTATGGTTGCATGCAATCAAGTGTTGATAATGACCGATATTTCTTCATTATCAGTGTTGTTGGGGGGGGCTACCCCCCAACTAAAGCTAACTAAATATAAAACAAACATTGATGCTAATATCTTTTAAATAAATGGCTTACATATGAGTTCATATGCATACATTCCTACAGACATACATAGAGATCTGACAATTTAAAGATATTTATGATGGTGTACAACACTAATAAGTAAATAGATAAAAATGGACAGACATACAAAGCTCCACAAGTCTGGCCATGGTTGGCTGACAGACTCTGGGTCCGTGTGTGTGTGAGTCTGTCTTGCAACCTCACCCTGTCACAAAATGAAAACTAATAATCCTATAAATACTCGCATAATAATAATCGTTGCAAGAGAGAAAAATAAAATATATTTATAAATGTCTGATATATTAATTTATGGCCTTATGAAGGCAATAATAACAACAACAACACCGCCAACAACAACGATCGTAATGACAGTAGCAGCCGCAATAACACCAAGAAAAATCCATAAGAAAAAGTGTTTAATAAATGACATTGGCTGGATTGCATTTGCGGACCACAAGGAAGGCGCCTAGTATTTTTTTGGAATCCTACAACAACAACTTTATTTATATGTGAATAAAAAGTCGCTGATGTAAGGCCTTAGAAAGTAGACATTGTAGCCTGGGTAGAGCTGCAAAGCAAACAAACAAAAAATTCTTAAATCGCACAACTTCATAATTTAAATGCAAAAGTCATATTATCATCAGTGACAAGTTGGCTATGTCATTGTCAGTAGAACACAGTGGTGCCCGAAGAAGACCAGCAAACATTTTGAGGAAAATTTATTGAAAAACGGTTAAAAAATCGGTAGAGAATGTAAGACCTCGAAAAAAAATGTTGTGTGGATTTTTATGAAAATTAATGGATAACGAGGTCTAAAGAACTATTAGAAGTACACTTCTTCTGAAACAGAATTTCTTCCAAAGGCTACAGCTAAGGGTAGAATTTTTGTCACAATTATTTTGGTGTTTAATCGATAAAGACTAGTCTTTGGCAATCTCTTTCAGTTCAGTGATCGAACGAACTAGATAATTTTTTAAACTCCGTTATATTTGCGCTGCGGTTGTTGCTCCGGACACCACCGGAAAGTCCTTACTTGGACTTTGAAATGATCATTGAAATGATTTTCCTCGCCAGAAGATGCGTTCAAAAAATTAGTTTTGGAGGAGTTGCCATCGAAGAGGAAAAATGCTTCGGCAATGGGCTTGACTGCATGAAAATGGATTTTTTCATAGTTTGGTATAGAGGTGTCGTCCCATTTCTTTAAGGTTTCATCCACATTTTCCAATAGAAGTTCTGTAATATGACATCCGAGGTACATAGGTCTATGTTTTTACATAGCTCCCAACCCTATATATTTACGATTCTAGCCAAATTTGGACGAGAACTGACCGCAATTTGGTAGTCCACGTTCTTGATACCTTCCGATTTTCGTTATTTCGAGGATTTTGAACATGTTCTTCATAATAATTATTGACCTTCACTTTAGCAAATTTAAATTTCATTGAGTAAAAAACTCTTACCAAAAAAAATATATGAAAATCAGATGCACTTTTAGGCATAGTCCCCATATAATGGTACGCCCTAATTTGTGTTATTTTGAGTTCGCATTAGGTGAAGCGTATAAATATTAGTCGACTGTTGGGTCCATACAAAGGTCCAGTACTTAAAGTAATTTTTTAACGAAGATTTTTTAATAGAATTTTTTAGGACCTTATTAAACATGTCTGTTCGGAACCAAAATTGGACTTTTTATATTTTTTTAATTTTTAGGACCCCTCCTAGATATTTTATACCCTTCACCACACTGTGGTATATGTTTGTAACAGCCAAAAGGAATCGAGATAGACCCATGGTTCCTTTTGAGAATACTTTGTTTACAATTTAGCATCTGTTGATGCTAAATTGTAAACAAAGTACGGGTCGCATTTATAATCCGATTTAGCTGAAATTTGGTACAGCTCATTTATTTGGCCCAAGGACGAACCCTATTTAAATTGGAAAAAATCGGTTCAGATTTAGATATAGCTCCCATATATATTTTTGTCCGATTTACGGATTTTAGTCCCTGCAAATCGTTCGATTTGAACAAATTTTTGCATAGCGTACTGAACTAAGTCTAGAATGATGTGTGCCTAGTTTCGTGAAAATCGGTTCAGATTTAGATATAGCTCCCATATATAGTTTCGCCCGATTTTTGGTAAATGGTGCACCAAAGCCCCTCAAAATCTTTCAATTTGCACGAAATTTGGCATAGCCTACTGAATTAGGTCTAGAATGATGTGCGCTAAGTTTCGTAAAAATCGGTTCAGATTTAGATATAGCTCCCATATATATTTTTGTCCGATTTACGGATTTTAGTCCCTGCAAATCGTTCGATTTGCACAAATTTTTGCATAGCGTACTGAATTAAGTCTAGAATGATGTTTCGTGAAAATCGGTTCAGATTTAGATATAGCTCCCATATATAGTTTCGTCCGATTTTTGGTAAATGGTGCACCAAAGCCCCTCAAAACTTTCGATTTGCACGAATTTTGGCATAGCGTACTGAATTACGTCTAGAATGATGTGTGTTAAGTTTCGTGAAAATCGGATCAGATTTAGATATAGCTCCCATATATAGTTTCGCCGATTTTAGGTAAATGGTGCACCAAAGTCCTTGAAAATCTTTCGATTTGCACGAATTTTGGAATTTTTAAGGACTTTCTTTCTTTTTGGGGAAACATCTCTAGAGTGAATTGTTAATAATATAATTTCCAAGGACATTCTCAGTTATGAATTTTTAAAATATACTTTTCTAAGGACCACCTTAAGCGAGGATTTTCTGAATATTTTTCAAGGGATTCTCTCAAGCGCTAAGGACCTTTTAAGGCATGGTTTAATAAAAATATAATTTTTGCTGGCACCTTCTTCTGCCTGAACTTTTTACATATAATTTTAAGGACCATTACAAGAGCTTATTTTTAAAAATATTATTACTAAAGGACTTTCTGGAGTGTGGATTTCAATCGCTACTTTTTTTAAACAATATCAAGGCATTATAGGCCTTTACAAGAGTAGATATTTTAAATACTAAGCTAAGCAAAGTTTTTTTTAATTAAAGAATTTTATGCCAGCCATATTAAAAATTATTTTTCACCAGTACAAAAAACACAATTATAAAAATTAGTCTCTCAGGAGAACAAAGTACTTCTTTCAACAAAGAACTAATTTTTTCACCTTTTCGACTTTTTTACTTCGTTCACCCCTTTAATCATCATCATACCACCTCAAACTTTTTGCTTGGCTTAGCACCAGATCGAGACTAATTAATGTTGCAATGGTGTCATAACTGACACTTTTAGCTCGAATGGTTAACTACTGTTGTGGCGTTCATTACTTTTTTATTCTTTTTTTTCGCTGTTGTTGTTGTTTTTCATCGTTCAGACACATTGGTGGCGTTTGGGGCCAGGACTATCAGCGCAATTCTGTTTCGGTGTCCGCAGCGCTAACAGAACAGAACGAATGGCGTTATTATACACATGACAATGTTGTTGATAACCAAGAATGCGAATGATGCTGAGACCAATGAAGGGGTTAGGGGAGTTCTTAATATGCAAATCTAATGAAGAATAATGTTTTGCATTTTGATATGGATACACAAGTTCATATCATAACGGGCCAGTGGTTGGAAAGATATTTTTCGATGTTGATTTTTTTATTTTTGTAAATGAATCAAGCAAACGGGTACCAAGCTCAAGTAAATTTCAGAATAAACAACAACAACAAATGATGCCTTCAAGTTATCCTCAAGCTAAATGTTAGTTTTTGTTTTGTGGACAGACCAGACGATGAGTTCATTTGTGAAATGTTGCAATGCAACCAGGCAGCCAGCCAGCCAGGCAAGCCGACAAAAACCGGCTAACCGCACCACACCAGAACACACGCTGACAAATTATGATTTATGTTAACTTTTTTGGTGCGGTTTGTCATTCGTCTTTTGGGTGGGTATACGACGTATCTGCTGAAATGATTTGGGGTTCCTTTTAACAATATCTTGGGGTATCTTCTTCAACAGCAACAACAACAAAAATAAGAGGAATGGCTTATAAATAACATTGTTGTTTTGCTTTTGAAAATATTTTGAATTTTTGTTATAATTATGAGCCGAAGTTTATTCTGTTGGGTTGGTAGGAGAGTTGATGAATTTGTCCCAGAATTCGGTTTTGTGTTCAGTTTATGTTTTTTCTGTTTCTCTGTCATCATATTGGAACCTCATTCCAGCACGTTGCTCATTAGCTTGCTCATGTTCGTTATGCCTTTCGGAGCCCAACATTGCCCCAGAAATGAAAAGAAAAACACCAGGCTAAATACTTTAGCTAATTAGTTTGATTGTCCCCTGTTTAAGGGAAGGAAACATATCGTCGCATTCCTAACCATTAGCACATATACGCTGGGTGTTAAGTGACAATTTTTTTTTCGAAAATTTTGTTCCACACTTAAAATTCTTGGAATATTTTAGACTGATTCAAAAGGGGTTTATAAACAGTGAGGTATGAATCAACCTTAATCAAATGCGGAATTGAAAATATTTTTTTATTGTTGTTGGTTTCTTTAATTATAAAATCACAAACACTCATAAATATTCAAAGTTGAGATCTATGATTAAAAATGATGGACATTTTTATGTCTGTTCCACAAAATTCACACCTTCGTTCTAATTAAGGAACCAATGTCAGGGAGTGGTCTTCCTTAGAAAAATCAGAGAATTTGGTTTGATTTGAAATAATAAAAATTTTGATTGATCCGTTTAGGTAAAGAAATGAAGTCATTTAGAATGCATCTCTTTAAAAAAAATATTCCTGGAAGTCCAAACTACAGACACACAATTGAGATGGCGCCTGGCAATTTTTAGGAAAATTAACTTATATTGAAAATGTTTTATAAAGAAGGTCCAAGGTCAAGCACTTCATAATAAAAACGTATAATCACTTCGATAAGAAAATATTTGGAAATGTCATGCCTTGTATGGTCCTTGAAAAAGTCTTCCTAAAAAATATTCTTTAAAAATGCCACGTATTACCTGGTTTTTGAAAATATTATTTTAAAAAATCGACGACTTATATGGTCCTTGAAAAAAATTATTAAAAAACTCCAGGTCTAAACTGCTATTAAGAATATCTGCGCCTTGTCTGGTCCTTGAAAAATTATCCTTAACAAATTTACGCCTTGTCAGGTCCTTGAAAAATTATCCTTAACAAAACTGCGTCTTGTCCGGTCCTTAAACAATTATCCTTAAAAAATCTGCAAATTAACTGGTCTTTGAAAGAATATTCTTTAAAAATCTACGGCTTGTCAGGTCCTTGAAAAATTATCCTTAAAAAATCTGCACTTTAACTCGTCTTTGAAAAAATATTCTTTAAAAATCTACGGCTTGTCTGGTCCTTGAAAACTGATCGTTAAAAAATCTGGTTCTCAAAAAATCAGCACGTTATCTGGACTTTGATGATGGACAAAGGAAACTTAACACACGTCGTTCTAGACTTAATTAAGTACGCTATGCCAAATTTCGTGCGAATCGAAGAATGTATAGGGTCTTTGGTGCACCATTTATATTAAATCGGACGAAAATATATATGGGAGCTATATATAAGTCTGAACCGATTTTTACGAAATTTTGCACACATCATTCTAGACTTAATTCAGTACGTTGTGCCAAATTTCGTGCAAAACCAACCATATTTAGGGACTTTGGTGCACCATTTACATTAAATCGGACGAAAATATATATGGAGGCTATATTCAAATCTGAACCGATTTTTACAAAATTTAGCACACATCATTCTATGCTTAATTCAGTACGCTGTGCCAAATTTCGTGCAAATAGAAAGATATTTAGAGACTTTGGCGCACCATTTACATTAAATCGGACGAAAATATATATGGAGGCTATATTTAAATCTGAACCGATTTTTCCCAATTTCAATAGGATTCGTCCTTGGGCCAAATAAGTGAACTGTGCCAAATTTCATCCAAATCGGATCATAAATGCGACCTGTACATTCTTCACAAAAATACATGGACAGACGGACGGACGGACATACATAAAACGACTTAGAAAGTGATTCTATGCATATTCTCAAAAGGAACCATGGGTCTATCTCGATTATTTTTGCCTGTTACAAACATATGCACAAAGACATAATACCCTGTATCAAAGTGTGTTGAAGGGTATAAAAATTGTTTATTGCTAGGAATCCGTGCTTCATGTGGTGTCTCTAGAATTTTTTTTAAATAAAGCTTTATATAGCCTCAAAGAAAAATATTTTGTAAAAAACTATATTTTTTTTTAAATCCACGCCTTCTCTGGTCCTCGAAATAATATTCTTTACAAAAGTCACGCCTAAGATGATATTTTGATTTTTTAAATCCCCGGCTAAGATCATCTTGGGATTTTTTTAATGTTCTTTGGAATGTTTTTCTTTAGAAAATCCACGAAAATTCAAATCACTGATATTCTTAAAATAATTATTAAAAGTACACGATTATGCTTGTCTTAAAAAATCCTTCTTTAAAACATTCAATCATAATATGGTCTTCAGAAAATAGTTGTTTAAAAATACATTTTTCTTTAAAAAATCCACGTCTTGTCTGATCCTTGAAACATTTTCTTTAGAAAATCCAAAAATCTTTAAAAAATCAAAAAATCCTTGTCTAGTCCTTGAAACATTTTTCTTTAAAAAGTCCACACCTTGTCTGATCCTTGAAACATTTTTCTTTAAAAAATCCAAGCCCTGACTGGTCCTTGAAAAAAATATTTTTTTTTAAAAAAATTCAAGCCCACAAAAAGTCTACAAAAAAATATATTTTAAAAATTCCAACAAATCTTCAGAATCTTTTCAAAACTATATTGGAAAAAAACCACGCCTACCATTATCTTCAAATTTCGTTTTTTAAATCGACGTCTATACCGATCTTCAAAAAAATATTTAAAAAATTGCTGTGGTATAGTCTCCTGAAAAATCTATACTAATAAAAGAGTAAAGTGATTGACTGACTGACTGACTGACTGATTGACTGACTGATTTAACGATTCATCAACGCCCAGACGAAACGGCTGAAGCTAGAATCTTGAAATTTTGGGTGAGGGTCACTCTTGGCCCAAAGGTGTCAGATAAGGCTGGGTTTTTGGATATTCGTTCTAGAAGGTACTAAAAAGTACTAAATATAATATCATTTGTATTTGGCGAACCAGTAGAGCTAGAACTCTGAAATTTGGATTGAGGGTCACTGATGGAGTGTAGGATAGATGCACCAAAGGGTTTTTGGAAATTCGAACAACAACTATCCGAAATGTACGAAAATGTACTAAATTTTGTACAATTCTGTAGCATGAGAACGGATAGAGCTAAAAGCTTGAAATTTGGAATGCGAATTAGGGTTGGGAAGTAGGGTCGATATAAGGAGATGGTTTTGAAACCGTGTACTCATGTGTACGAATAGTACTATATGGTACTATATTTGGTACAAATTTGATTTGGAGGTACAAATGGAGCTAGAATACTGAAAATTGAAAGTAACATTACCGTCGGAGTATAGGATTGTGATATGTACGTAGTTTTGGAAATTTGTTACTTATGTGTACGAAAAGTACTAAATCGTACTATAATTGGTACAATTTGGATTAGGGTGAACCGACAGAGCGGAAACAATAAAATTTGGAGTCAGGATCACTGTAGGGGTGTAGGATTGGGGTCAGGACTCAGTTTAAGACATTATTACTTATGGGTACTAAATGGTACTAAATTTGGTACAATTTGAATTTTAGGTGAACAAATTGTGCTAGAATCATGAAATTTGAAGACAGGATCATTGTTGAGGTGTAAGATTGAGATATGTAGGGAGTTCTAAAAATTTATACTAATGTGTACTAAATTTGGTACAATTTAATTTGTGGGTGAACCGATGGAATTGGAATCCTGAAACTTGGATTTAGTGTCACTGTGGGGGTGTTGGTTTGAGTTAAGTAGGAAGTTTTGGAAATTCGTACCACTGTGTACTAAATTTGGTACAATTTGAATTGTGGGTGAACCGATAGAGTTGGAATCCTAAAATTTAGATTTTTAAGTACTGTGGGGGTGTTGGTTTGGGTTAAGTTGGAAGTT
>NW_026879695.1:0-28165 GCF_032173495.1 Musca vetustissima | reverse complement strand
ACCGATTTCAAGAAAACTTGACACGCGTAAGACTATACTAAGTTCAGTACATTGTAAACCAGTAAGGAAAGTAGTAAAGTCGGACGGGGCCGACAATATGATACCATTCACAACTTTGTGTATATTCTACATATGTATCCTGACAGACGTCATATTTTCGAAGAAACGTTGACATCAAATTTAACGAACTAAATGTGCGATCTTTATCTATATGTAAACCGACATCGATACCAACACATGCCATTCTGCAACCTATTCTAAATATTGTAAATATATTTAAAGCAAACCGTACACACGCTATTTGGTACGCGTCTGTTTTAAATATATTATCAATCAGGCACCCTTTTATTATTTGCTGCGCAATTAACATGATTAGGTCGAAACTATACATGGAAACTATGCTATATCTAAATCTGAACCGATTTCAAGTGAACTTGCCATTCTCCACCTGATTCAGTACCCTATGCTAAATTTCGTGCAAAGTGCACCAAAGTCCATATATATATTTACTTTGGTGCACCATTTACCTTAAATCGGACGAAAACGAAATATCGGAGCTATATCTACATCCAAACCAATTTTCTCGTAACTTGGCGCACATCATTCTGGACCTAATTCAGTACTCAATGCCAAATTTCGTACAAAACGAAAGATATATAGGAACTTTGTTGCCTCATTTACCTTAAATCGGACGAAAATATATATAGGAGCTATATATAAATCTTAACCGATTTTCTCGAAACTTAACACATATCAAATCTAAAGATACATAGGACTTTGGTACACCATTTACGTTAAATCGGACGAAAATATATATGGGAGCTATATCTAAATCTGAACCGATTTTTCCCATTTTCAATAGGGTTCGTCCTTGGCTCAATTAAGTGGCCTGTGCCAAATTTCATCCATATCGGATCATAAATGCGACCTGTACATTGTTTACAAAAATACATGGACTGACAGACGTCGACTCAGAAAGTGATTCTATGCATATTCTCAAAAGGAACCATGGTTCTATCTCGATTATTTTTGCCTGTTACAAACATATGCACAAAGACATAATACCCTGTACCACACTATGGTGAAGGGTATAAAAATTGTGTGCCAATCGGGCAAAGTTAGGTTTTTAGTGCACAATTTACATTAAATCGGACGAAAATATATATCAGAGCTATGTCTAAAACTGAAGAGATTTTCACAAAACTTAGCACACATAATTCTATACCTGAGTCATTACGCTGTGCCAAATTTTGTTGTAAATCGAAATATATATATATATATATATATATATATATGTTAGCTATATCTAAATCTGAACGGAGTTTTCCCAATTTCAATAGGGTTCGTTGCTGGGCCAAACAAATGACCTGTGGCAAATTTCATTTAGTTGGCATCATTAATGCGACCTCTACTTTGTTTTCAATTTAACATGGGCAGGCAGACGGGCAGAAAGTGATCTTATTCATATTCTCCATTAATCTATCTCGTTTCCTTTTACATATTTCAGTTTGGTACAAACACACACACATATATATATATATATATATATATCATGTGAAGAGTACTTCTGGAACTTTGGTGTTACACCTATAATGAAGAAACTTGACAGTGCATTAGTTCTGTCGTTTCTGCTGCTGCATTTCAAAAAGTACCCGCAAAAAATTTCTTAATTAAGAAGACACACGCTGAAGACGCACTTAACACTTACCTTGTTTTATCTTTAATTAAAACGTATTGGCACATTCACACCCACCCACAAAAGTGCAAAGGATAATTGTATAAGTGAATCAGTGAGTGTCATTACACGTTTTCGATTACATAGATATAATTTAATGTTGACAAATCTGAAATTTATAATTATACTAGCATATGCCCGCAACTTCGTTAACGATTAGCACATTAATATCGACCATAAATTAAATTTGTGTACCATTTAGTACTAAATTTCAAAAGATTTATCCAAATCCAAATTTTCCATTTAGCACACATTATTTCCATAAGTACCCTGTTCAAGCATCCAACAAAACTTCATGCATAACCCGATCCTAAACCCCCACAATCATCCTAAATCCAAGTTTCAGGATTCCAACTCTATTGGTGCAACCGCAATTCAAATTGTACCAAATCATCCTAAATCCAAGTTTCAGGATTCCAACTTTATCGGTTGACCCACAATTCAAATTGTACCAAATTTAGTACACAATAGTACGAATTTTCAAAACTTCCTACTTAACCCAAACCAACAACCCCACACTGATCCTAAATCTAAGTTTCAAGATTCAAACTCTATCAGTTCACCCACAATTCAATTTGCACCAAATTTAGTACAAAGTAGTACGAATTTCCAGAATCTCCTTCTTACCCCAATCCTACACCTCCACAGTGATCCTAAAAAAAAATTTTCATGATTTCAACTCTATCGCTTCACCCACAATTCAAATTGTATAAAATTTTGTACACATTATTACAAATTTCTAAAACTTCCTACATATTTCAATCTTACACCACACAGTGATCCTGACTCCAAATTGCATGATTCTAGCTCTATTGGTTCACCTAAAATAAAATTGTACCATTTTTAGTATCATTTAGTACCCGTAAGTATTAATTTGTTAAACTGAATCCAGACCCTAATCCCACATCCCTACAATAATTCTAACTCGGTTCACCCAAATCAAATTGTACCCATTATAGTACGATTTAGTACTTTTCGTACACATAAGTAAAAATTTCAGAAACTACGTACATATCCCAATCCTACACTCCGACGGTAATGTTACTTTCAAATTCCAGGATTTCTGCTCGATTTTTACCTCTAAATCAAATTTGTACCAAATATGGTACCATGTAGTACTTTTCGTACACATGAATATGCGCTTTCCAAACTCTACTCATATCGACCCTACTTCTCAACCTTAATTTGCATTCCAAATTTCAAGTTTTTAGCTCAATCCATTCATATGCTACGAAATTGTACGTAATTTAATACATTTCTGTACTTTTCGGATACTTATAGTTCGAATTTCCAAAAATCTCTTTGCTACATCAATTCTGCACTCCATCCTACATCCCTACAATGACCCCAACTCCAAACTTCATTGTTCCAGCTCTATCGGTTCACCCAAATCCAAATTGTACCAATTATAGTACGATTTAGTACTTGTCGCACACATAAGTAAAAATTTCAAAAACTACGTACATATCCCAATCCTACACTCCGACGGTAATGTTACTTTTACTAATTTTCAGGATTCCAGCCCGATTTGTACCTCCAAATCAAATTTGTACCAAATATAGTGTCATATAGTACTTTTCGTACACATGAGTATGCGCTTTCCAGCCTCTACTCATATCGACCCTACTTCTCAACCCTAATTTGCATTCCAAAGTTCAAGTTTTTAGCTCAATCCATTCACATGCTACGAAATTGTACGTAATTTAGTACATTTCTGTACTTTTCGGATACTTATAGGTCGAATTTCCAAAAAGCCCTTTGTTTATATACGATGTAGGGTGTCAAATTGTCCGCCCCATTCCTTGCTGGTTTTATTTTAACTTAAATATTCTTAACTCAATTTCCACAGGTTTCTAACTACTCAAGCAGATATTCAACAATAATACAAACAAAACTAACTTTTTAACCACAACAGGAGGTTATTTGTACAAACAAAAACTAATTCTCTAGTAATTTCTTAAGCAAAAAAAAAGAAAACATACTTTGCTATTCCATTTAGAAAATTACAAATATCAACATAACACCATACGCAAAGTATCATCATTGTGTTTTTTTTTTCTCCGACTTTCGAGAAAAATTATAAAATACAAAAATAACCTTCATTACAATCAAATTACTTACGTGTCGAGAATTGAGAAAAACATTGCAAAATGGACGTTCTGAATGTAGTGCAAAATAAACGAACAAACAAACGTACACACGTTGTCATGGAACTTAATAAGAAAACTTGCTTTAGGTGATCCTTGAAACAACAAGAACAAGACGTGATGACTGAAGGAAGGATATTAAAAACGAAAAAAAAACAACAACAAATAAAGTTGTAAAAAACTTTTCATATTTTTGTATCCTTCAGAATATTTATGACACTCATGATACGTTTACAATTTTGTGACACCTGTGTTTGAAACCTTCTGTGTTTTTTCACTATGTGTGTTAGTCACCATAAGGATTTCTTATCGATTCGAGTGTCATGTTGCAATAATAACAAATTTTATTATAAAATATGTATACCCTACACACCTATGTTGTCAGGACATTATAGTTTTGTACAGCCCCAAAAGTTTGTAACGCCGCGAAATATTGGACCTAGAACCACCTTTAAGTATACCGACAATCTGAGTCGATCTAGACATGTGTGTGTCCGTCCATTATAATTTGTAAACACTATACACGTCACAGTTATGGACCAATCTTCAGGAAATTTTGCATGTATGAAGGGTTCGGCCCAATGAAGATCCCTATTGTTTTTGGTAAAGATCCGTTAATATTTAGGGGATGAAATGGACCAAATCCTTAATTTTTGTCGGTTTTTTCAGGTCGCTCCAGAGGCTGCAATTATGGCCCAAGCATCTCGAATGTTTACATGGATAAGGGGATTGGGCCAAAAAATAAGCATGCCTGTTTTGATAAAGATTGGTCAATATAGCGTATATATCTACTCCTGAGGGACATAGAGCCGAGAAGTTGATAGTATATCCAAGAGGAGTGGTTGGCCTTTTAATTGATACCAATTATATTGTCCTATGTAATCGGAGGTGGGCATTACCCGTAAATATTTACTGGTGCTTACGTATTCACATATTATTTAATAAACCATTACCACACTAAAGGTTGGAAATATAGCGCTGATCGTTTTGAAATGTTCCATGAGGTTCCAGTTATGGTCAAGGACAACGCCTATAATTTTCGTTGATGATCAGATAATAATTTGTGGATGAAGTGGACCGAAAATTTATTATTTTGATTCTACAATTACAAGCGGAACATCACAACACAACCCACTGTGAAGGCAGTCTGTATAAGTAATTAGAAGGGTTGTACTGAACATTAGTAATATTCGGAAATTATGTCAGTGCATGGAAGAGGTGCTATTGACCTCTAATCGGGCAAGAGGGTGCAACTATCACGAAATATTACCCGGACTCAGAATAAAAATCTGCAGAATGATAGAGTTCTGTGGTAGTTGTGTAGGGTATCGTAGGTCGGCCCCGTCCGACAATACTGCTCCGCTCACTGGTTTTGTATTAAGGTTTAACATTTTTAATTGATAAACCTTCAATTAACTTTTTTCCACTTTGTAAATATTTGTAGAAAAGTAAATAGTTTTATACCCTTATGGCTTATGAGGGTATATATACTTTGAATGTGCTCATCGAAATATTGGTTTTAGGCCCCATGTTTCTTTGGGCCAAATCTGTTTCAGAAAGTTTGAAGTCGATTTCCACATGTCCGTGTCTGGCTGATTGGTGCGCACGATAGCTTTCGAAGGATATAATCGATTTCATCCAAATATTAATATTTCTTTCAATCTTAGTAAAAGTTCGGAGATGGGAATATCGGTCCACTCCTTCTGGTACTTCTCCCACAGAATGGTCTAAATTGAGCTAAAATATTATTTTATTATAACATGCAAACGGACTATCTGATTTTAACCAAACTTTGTACAACTTATTATCTGTACCAAGCGAGTTTGGTGCACCATTTACTTATAATCAGAAGAAACTATATATGGGAGGTATATCTAAACCTGAACCGATTTCAACAAAACTTCACAGGCTTTAAACTGAACTTAATTCAGTATGCTGTACAAAAGTTTGTATCAATCGGACAAGTATTGGGAGTTTGTTGCACGAGTTATATAAATCGGCCGAAAATATATATAGGAGCTACATCTAACTATGAGTCGCATTCAACAAAACTGCACAGATATTAAGCTGAACTTAATTTAGTACGCTGTGCAAAATTTTGCCTCAATCGGACAAGTATTGGGAGTTTGGTGCACAATTTACATAAAATTGGAGGAAACTATATATGAGAGCTATACCTAAATCTGAACCGATTTAACAAACTTCACAGACATGAAACTCAACTTGATTAAGTACGCTGTGCAGAATTTCGTCTCTCACATGGTTCCTGTTGAGAATATGCATAGAATCACTTTTTAAGTCGATTTATGCATGTCCGTCCGTCCGTCTGTCTGTGCATGTTAAATTGTAAACAAAGTACAGGTCGCATTTATGATCCGAATTGGATGAAATTTGGCACAGGTCACTAATTCGGCCCAAGGACGAACCCTATTGAAATTGGGAAAAATCGGTTCAGATTTAGATATAGCTCCCATATATATATTTAACCGACTTAATGTAAACGGTCCCTATATATCTTTCGATTTGCACGAAATTTGGCACAGCCTAATCATTTAGGTCTAGAATGATGTCTGCCAAGTTTCGTGAAAATCGGTCCAGATTTAGATATAGCTCCCATATATAGTTTCGTCCGATTTCATGTAAATGGTGCCCCAAAGTTCCTATATATCTTTCTATTAGCACGAAATTTGGCACAACGTATTGAATTGAGCCCAGAGTGATGTCTGCCAAGTTTCGAGAAAATCGGTCCAGATTTAGATATAGCTCCCATATATAGTTTCGTCCGATTTCAAGTAAATGGTGCCCCAAAGTCCCTATATATCTTTCGATTTGCACGAAATTTTGCATAACGTACTGAATTGAGCCTAGAATGATGTCTGCCAAGTTTCGTGAAAATTGGTCCAGATTTAGATATAGCTTCCATATATAGTTTCGTCCGATTTCATGTAAATGGTGCACCAAAGTCCCTATATATCCTTCGATTTGCACGAAATTTGGCACAACGTATTGGATTAAGCCCAGAGTGATGTCTGCCAAGTTTCGAGAAAATCGGTCCAGATTTAGATATAGCTCCCATATATAGTTTCGTCCGATTTCAAGTAAATGGTGCCCCAAAGTCCCTATATATCTTTCGATTTGCACGAAATTTTGCATAACGTACTGAATTGAGCCTAGAATGATGTCTGCCAAGTTTCGTGAAAATTGGTCCAGATTTAGATATAGCTTCCATATATAGTTTCGTCCGATTTCATGTAAATGGTGCACCAAAGTCCCTATATATCCTTCGATTTGCACGAAATTTGGCACAACGTATTGGATTAAGCCCAGAGTGATGTCTGCCAAGTTTCGAGAATATCGGTCCAGATTTAGATATAGCTCCCATATATAGTTTCGTCCGATTTCAAGTAAATGGTGCCCCAAAGTCCCTATATATCTTTCGATTTGCACGAAATTTGGCATAACGTACTGAATTGAGCCTAGAATGATGTCTGCCAAGTTTCGTGAAAATTGATCCAGATTTAGATATAGCTTCCATATATAGTTTCGTCCGATTTCATGTAAATGGTGCACCAAAGTCCCTATATATCCTTCGATTTGCACGAAATTTGGCATAACGTACTGAATTGAGCCTAGAATGATGTCTGCCAAGTTTCGTGAAAATCGGTCCTGATTTAGATATAGCTCCCATATATAGTTTCGTCCGATTTTATGTAAATGGTGCACCAAAGTTCCTATGTATCCTTCGATTTGCACGAAATTTGGCATAACGTACTGAATTGAGCCTAGTTTGATGTCAGCCAAGTTTCGAGAAAATCGGACCAGATTTAGATATAGCTCCCATATATAGTTTCGTCCGATTTTATGTAAATGGTGCACCAAAGTCCCTATGTATCCTTCGATTTGCACGAAATTTGGCATAACGTACTGAATTAAGCCTACAGTGGTGTCTGAAATTAGTATAACCTAAGCTGTGACAAGTTTGTTTGAAATCGCTTAATATTTGGATAGAGCTTCCTTATATATTTTCGAACGATTTCATGTAAATTGGACTCCTCATGTTAGTCAGATTGACATCACATTTTGCACAACGTACAAAATTGAGCATAGAATAACGTAGTTGCGTTTTCTAGAAGTACAGACATAGCCCAACGGATGACCTATTTATATACTTTTGTCCCATTGTAACAAACGAATGACATGTTTATCGATAGATCTAGGTAGATTCACATTTAGAAAAATATCACATATTTTATTTCATCCCATTTCATGCTAATAGTCCTGTTTAATATACCCATAGTGTTGAAGGGTATCATATAGTCGGCCCCGTCCGACTTTACTACTTTCCTTACTCTGTATATATTTGTGTTTTTGCAACAAAAAAGTCTTTCTCTTACACAGATTTTCAATTAACTGGTTTTTTAGTTCATTTATAAGGACTTTATGTGTGTCTGCTCAAATTATCTTCGCATTTTCGCATATAATTCTTAAATCTTTAATATTCACTTATTCCGTAAAAAAATATTGTAACACAATGACACACATCATGGGTGTATTTCCCTTATACTTTGTTGACGTCTTTTTGAACTTTAGCAACTGACATAGGCACACATGTTTATATATATATATATACACAACATTATCTGGTGAAGGCACATGACCTTTACAGCCACCTCCGAAAATAAATTGCGATTTTATAAAGTAAGGAATAACATTTTTAGTGGGGGAACATAGAAGCAACACGTGCCTAGCTGGCAGCTATACAAACTACAAAACTATTATCATCAGCAGCAACAATAAATAATCATGGAAATCTGTAAATTACATATGCTGCCGTATAGAGAATTCAAATCAAAATTGGTTTGCCTTTTAAAATTTGCATGTTAAGAAATGTGAAACTCCCCAAAAAAATGAGGGTGTTACATAATATTAAACAATACTAAAAAATTTTTCCAAAAATTAAAAATTAAGTACATGGAATAAATATTCTCACACTGACATCCCTATTAATCAAATAGCATCGCACCACAACATTACTTTATTATAATTAAGTTCAAATAATATTCGAATTCTGTGGATATGAGTGAACAAATAGACGGCAAAGACCTCATCAAACCCTTAATGTCGTCATCATCATCATAACACTTAGGAAGATTTTTACAGGGAAGCCAGACAATTATTTAATATTTCTTTAATCAACTTTAATGGCTGATTTGGGATTTAGTGAATGAATTTTGTGGTCGGGACTAACCATAACAACATAAGGAGTATATTATTTACATGACAACTTTTGTGGTGTTAATAGTATTGGAAAATCTTCTATTTCCAACCGTCCATATGGTGGTTTGGTGGGTTGTATAATTTCAAAATGTTATTTCGGAATAGTCTTCCGATGTGTTAATGTGCGAGTGTGTGCGTTTGTTATTGATGCGATTTTCCAAATGGCTAGAAGATATCCAAGGGTTTTGTATTACTTAAATGTGGTTATCGTGGCTGCAAAGCGGCTACAGCAGGGGGTCTAAATAAAGGGTGGAAATGTTTAAAGCTTAAAATTATTTTCTGGTATAGAAATAATTAAATTTAATAACATGCCAGATAGATATAGACACTATCTGGCATAGAAATGATATATATAGACTAGCTGGGAGGTTAATAAGTCTCTGTATATAAAGATGATCTGTCAGGCTTGAGAGTCGAGGCGAGCTGACATGCCAGGAAGAATATATAGATCCCAGGTGGAGTCTATTATATTACGTCGAGCTAAAGGTTACATTATCTCTATATATAGAGACGAACTGCCATACCAGGAAGTTTACCAGTATAGCCCAGCCGACAGCTCTAAAATTTTTCACTATTTCAATTACTTGCCCCAAATATGGATATTTTACTGTAGTTGAACTGCGATTGTTATGCGCCTAACTATAACATAGCATAGTTAACCTAAAGGCAACTAAACGTTATGAGTTTAAACAACCAGCCAGCTATTCAACGAACCGGGAACTGTAATTAAGCCCATAGGCGAATTCATTCAATCGATGTTCGTTGTTAAGGTAAAACGCTGAGGTTTCACCTGACAATTTGTAATGAATCGAACGTGGCAGCGACATAATGACACAAATGGTTAAATAACCGTTCTTGTTGGAGTTAGGGTTGTTGTAAAAGGTGATATTAATTTGCCTGGTGGCAGCTATCAAAATGATGTATATTTGTTGAAATTTCTAATTAAAATCATCCCTTAGAGTACATATTTTTGCAGGTAACTAAATGTGTATAATTGAACATACACAAAATAGGGAAATGAAATGAATGAAAATTATACAAAACAATGTGGATAAGAATTTTCGCATTATTCGTCGAGGAAAGTATTCTAAATTCACAATTAGAGACTTATGTATTGAGTCTTAAGCCGCATTCCGGGTCCCGAAAGATGAAAAGCATTTTAGAACAAAATTTCCTATATGTGTACAAGTCTTCAAATAGGTTGAAGGCTTTAAACACATTTTCTCACTGGCCTCTTGAAGGAGATATCTGCATCATTGTCGGTATTTTGAATATTTTAGCCCAATTTTCTCACTCAAGTGGTTGTAATTTTAGAATTTCAATATTATGTGGGTTGAAAAATATTTCTGCAAAACATAAACTTTTTTGACATACATATGTAATAAATGAAATAAAGAAATTTTGATGCCATTTTTGGACAAAAAATGTATATGGGAACCAAATATGTATATATTAATCTGATCTGTTCAACAAAACTTCAAATACGTCGATTTCAACAAATGTTAAAACATGTCACATCCAGTGTGCTACGCAAAATTTTGTATCAGTCGTGAGTTAGATGAGCAATTGAGGAACTGGACAAACCTATAGGGAAGCTATATATAAATCTGAACCAATTTTCTCCAAGGGTTCGTCCTCGGCCAAAACAGCGAGCTTTGCCAAATTTCAGCAAATTCGGATCATAAATACGACCTGAACTTTGTTCACATTCGGAGAGACCGACATGCATAAATTATATCTTTGTGCATATGTTTGTAACCTGCAAAAATAATCGAGATAGACAAATGGTTCCTTTTGAGAATATGCATAGAATCACTTTCTGAGTCGATTTATGCATGTCCGTCCGTCTTTCTGTCCATGTTAAATTCTAAACAAAGTACAGGTCGCATTTATGATCCGAATTGGATGAAATTTGGCACAGCTCATTTGTTTGGCCCAGGACGAAATTGGGAAAAATCGGTTCAGATTTAGGTATAGCTCCCACATGTATTTTAGTCCGATTTAAGGTAAATGGTGTACCAAAGTACCTATATATCTTTCGATTTCCACGAAATTTGGCATAGCGTACTGAATAAGGTCTAGAATGATGTGTGTTAAGTTTCGTGAAAATCATTTCAGATTTAGATATAGCTCCCATATATATCTTCGTCCGATTTAATGTAAATGGTACCAAAGTCCCTATATATCTTTAGATTTGCACGAAATTTGGCATAGAGTTCTGAATTAAGTCTAGAATGATGTGTGCTTAGTTTCGTGAAAACCGGTTCAGATTTAGATTAGGCTCCCATATATATTTTCGTCCGTTTTAAGGTAAATGGTGCGCCAAAATCCCTAAATATCTTTCGATCAGCACGAAATTTGGCACAGCGTAATTAATTAGGTCTAGAATGATGTGTGTTAAGTTTCCTGAAAATCGGTTCAGATTTATATATAGCTCCCATATATATTTTCGTCCGATTTTATGTAAATGGTGCACCAAAGTCCCTATATATCTTTCGATTTGCACGAAATTCGGTATAGAGTACTGAAATAAGTCTAGAATGATGTGTGCAAAGTTTCGTGAAAATCGGTGCAGATTTAGATGTAGCTCCCATATATAGTTTAGCCCGATTTTAGGTAAATAGTATTGCACGAGATTTGGCACAGAGTAATGAATAAGGTCTAGAATGATGTGTGTTAATGTTCGTGAAAATCGGTTCAGATTTAGATATAGGTCCCATATATATCTTCGACTGATTTAATGTATATTGTGTACCAAAGTCCCAATATATCTTTCGATTTGCACGAATTTTGGCATAGTGTACTGAATTACGTCTAGCATGATGTTGCTAAGCTTCGTGAAAAGATCCATAGCTAGGCCGATTGACACAATGTACTGAAGTAATATAAATTAGTCTCTGGCTAGTTTCCCTGAAATCGGTTCAGATAGAGATAAATAACAAAAACGCGACGTATGTTAGGATATATATATGTACAATATACCCAAAGTGGTGAAGGGTATCATACAGTCGGCCCAGTCCGACTTTACTACTTTTCTTACTGGTTATTTTTGTGTTTTGGGTTTTTGCAAGTATAGATGTTTTTTCAAACTTCGATTTTAGATATTGCATTATCCCTTTGGCTGAAATATAGAGACGACTAAGGAACCATAGGATTAAGAATTAGCTAATAGTATTTAAACCTTTAATTTTGATTATAATTTGAATTTAATTATAGCCTTAAATTCCAATCTCAAAAAAACACACACACATTATAACACATGCCCAATTTTTGTACATTTCATCATTCATTTTTTCGTATCCAGCCTCATTAATCTAACATCCATCACTCACATTGTCATGACATACTTACGCACAGAGACTGAATACATATACACACACCGTCAATCACCTAGCCATGTTACATATATATATGCCACGTTAATTTACCACCACATTGAAATACAAATATGCTACAATATTTCACATTTTCGTAGAAAGAGAGATGAAAGCGTCAAGGCGTATGAGGGATATTAATTGTAAAATATGCCTAGATTTGTAATGTGTACATACATATGAAAGTAGTTGATTGTGTATATGTGTGGGTGTGGATGTGTGTCTGTGTGGCTGTGTATGTGTGTCTGCGTATGTGTATCCAAATTAAAGCAATGCATAATTTCAAGTGAAATTTCATGTCAAAAGAATGCACACAAAACACTTTACGAATTAAATATTCAAAAGGAGCTGGCAGACAGACATATCGTATTTAATCACAGTGAAATTTAATCGATAAAAAATTGCCAATTACTATTTTCCCTCTATATGTTCATTCATAGTATCATCATTAAACCCATGAAACTAATTAAATCTTAATGTAAGTCATATGAATTGTAATTAATTATGCCATTCAGACGAAACGAAACGAAAGTTGACTACAGGTGTTAATGTGTAACGTCGAAACTGTCGAATACGGTTTCGTTAATTATATGAAATCATTAAATTAATTGTTCAAATATATAAAACCATGGTCATTAAACATGCTATATAGTGAACGGATTGTTTTTGACAGATAAATTGTATGGAATTAATTTGTTAAGAACTAAAAGTTGTAATTCTGGTAGTTTTTGTGTTACCAATTTATTTAAGCATTATTTTGGCTTTGATCTTCCTATTGCAACAATTTTAAAGGTATGATTTATATTCTTGTATATTTATAACCTATACAACAAAGTTGTAATACCCTGATTATAGCTTCGTGTGGCCCCAAGTGTTTGTAGCGAAGTATTGATTCAAAAACCACCATTTAGTATACCCTTCGTCATATCTCCACTAGTCCGTCCATCCGTCTGTCTATTATAATTTGTAAACACAATAGAGGCAACAGTTATGGACAAATCATCACAAAATTTAGCATGTATAGCGGGTTCTTACTAAAGAAGACCCCTATTGTTTTTTTTTCGTAATGATCGGTCAATATTTCGAGGATGAAATACAAAAATGTCTGGCAAATCGCTATGAAATTTTAAAGTTCACGTTATGGTCAAAGACGACACCTACAAATTTCGGTAATGATCAGATGATATATAGGAAATGTAATTGGCCTAAAGCTTTATTATTGTATTCTAGAAGCCTTTTTCGTAAGTCGAACATCACAAATGGTCGATCACTGTTCTAAAAATGTTCGGTAAATATTTAGAGGGTCATCTGAACCAAAACGTTTGTATGCAAAATAACTGAATTTTAATCGATTGGCGTAAATGTTTATTCCGAAAAAAATTTTTCGGAAAAGATGCCAGTGTAAGAAATAATCGGTCAACCGGCTGCAAATATCGCGAAATATTGCCCAGGCTCGGAATATAGATCAGCAGGAAGTAAATTTTTAGTGGTACTTGTTCAGGGTAGCAAATTGACGGCCCCGTCCGACTGTACTACTCCGCTTTCTGGTTTATTACACGCTACGCAGTTTGCCACACTGTTTAAAATTTAATCTCAATCAGACACCAGTTCGAAGCTAACACGTGCAAAATGCAAAAAATCAAAATTTTGTGTCAATCGGACAACATTGGTGCAACATTCATCAAAAATCGGAGAAAATATATATATGTGGGAGCCACATTTAAGCCTTTTTAGACTCAATTCAGTGCGCTATGCTAAACTTCGTACAAATCGAAAGATATATAGGTACATTTGTACACTATTTACATTAAATCGGGTGAAAATATATGTGGGAGCTATATATAAATCCGAATTGATTTACTCGAAACTTAACACGCATCATGCCAATTTTAATTCAATACGCCGTAACAAATTTCGTGCCAATCAATATGAAACACCATTTACATAAAATCGGTCGAAAATATATGGAAGCTATATCTAAATCTAAAATTAACACACGTCATTCTAGACTCAATTCAGTACGCTGTGTCAAATTTTGTGCAAATCGAACGATATAGAGGGACTTTGGTGCACCATTTACATTAAATCGGACGGAAATATATATGGCAGCTGTATCTAAATCTGAACCGATTTTCACGGAACTTAACACACATCATTCTACACTCAATTCAGTACGCTGTGCCAAAATGTGTGCAAATCGAACGATATAGAGGGACTTCGGTGCACCATTTACATTAAATCGGACGAAAATATATATGGGAGCTATATCTAAATCTGAACCGATTTCACGAAACTTAACACACATAGTTGTAGAATTATTTATTTATTTTTATCGGTATTTGGTGTTATGCTTGGTGCGCTCACAGCTCGCGTATTTCATGTCGATGGTCCAACGTCTGCTACGTCTGTTTCAACACAACTCATGAATATATCCAAAGTGTTAAGACTATCACATTGTCGGCCCAGTCCAACTTTTCTACTTTCCGTACTGGTCTTTTACATGTTTCCAAATAAACTTAAAGTCATGGTTAATATCACTTTCGATTTCCTTGCATCATCAAATAATTTTAAATTTTTTGTTAGCTTGCTCTTATGTTTGCATCACATTTATGTGACAATTCTCTCTTTGATTTGATGTCCTGGTGTAACTACGACAATGGTTTTCTAAGCCAAATCGACCACACTTATTTCACTTTAGATTACTACACCATTACATCCTGTATGTGAATGTAAAAGCTTAGGATATATTTTAGGCTATTCTCAGTGTTGATGTGCATGTGTGTTGCGTTGAATCTCAACATTTGGTCCAATTTGAAAAATTGAATATGCATTGGAAATAAAAACAACAGCAACAACATGAACCCCCAAATAAAAGAAAATTAAGATTGAAGTAATACAATTTGAATGAACCGCAACAAGGACAGTCTGATTGTGTGTTTGATCAGAACCATGAAATAAATTGATTTTTGGTTTTAGCTGTGGTTTCAAGGAATTCGGGTTGAAAAGTAAAACAAGTATAGAGGACGTTATAATCGTTCGGATCGAACTTGTTATTCCCAACAGCATACGCCATGTCATGGAAAAATAAAATAAACAAATTCGGGCGGGCCGAACATTGGATACCCTCCACCATAGGTATACTAATCTATCTATACTATCTATCTATCTATCTCGTTTCCATTTGCCTGTTACAAACATATGCACAAAGACATAATGCCCTGTACCACAGTGTGGTGAAGGGTATAAAAAGGGGGTTATATGGGGACTACCCCTAAAAGGAGGTGAATATTAATAATTTTTAGTAGGGAGATTTGTTACCATATACGACTATAAAATTCCAAATTTCAGTGAATTCGGTTGAAAAACGCGATCAAGAACCTCAAAATACCGAAAATTGGGGGTACCCTTATATGGGGGGCTACCAGAAAAAATTGACTTATATTTATAATTTTTAGTGGAGATATTTGGTACCCAATAAAAATCCATATGTACCAAATGATGAAAAATTCGAATTCGGTTGAAAAACGCGCTCAAGAACCTTATATGGTACCCTTATATGGTACCCTTATATGGGAGCTATACCTAAACGTGGATCGATAAAGCCCTTCTTCGAACTTGACCTACCTGCACACAAAAGACGGCTCTATGCAAAATGTTGGCGATCTATCTCAATTCGTTTAGACGCTAGAGTGATTACAACAGACAGGCGGACAGACAAACGGACAGACAGACGGACATGGCTATATCGTCATAGAATTTTACGCTGATCAAGAATATATATACTTTATAGGATCGGAAATGATTATTTCGAGGAGCTACAAACGGAAAAACAAAATTAATATACCCTCCATACTATGGTGTAGGGTATAAAGACCACAGACATGTATACAAATTGTACTCAAAACATAAACATATCGGAATAACATTTGACCTTTGAGGACTTCATCGTAAGTTTTCTGTTAAGTCATTGTCTGCCACAATATGGTCTCGGTTATAAATTTTCAACAGAACTTGGGGGTTTAGTTACCGCTTGATGACTCCCAACCTGACATGACGTTGGTGAATTTTCAATTATCAGTTGATGTTGTTGAGTTCTGCATATGTAAAACCTTTGCACAATGTCATTTATACGAGTAGTTCATGACAGACCTGTGACAGCGTACCAACCACAACAAACAGGACGATAAAGTGTATATGTTATCGGATACGCACACACGCGCACATTTACTCAGATGCTTTTGAAACTTTTCAGTCGCTTCGTGTATTGTCAGCTACAAGTGGTGAATGTTAAACTTTCCACTTGAATCATTTGTTGTCCACAACATTCATATATAAAACTACAGGGATATATTGTCTGAGAAAAGAATGTTTTTTATGGGCCGAAATCTTAAATAAAACCATTAAGGAAAGTAGTAAAGTCGGACTAATGATACCGACTATATGATACCCTTCACCACTTTGGGTATATTGTACATATTTATCCTAAAAATTGCATGTTAATGTTCCCTCTAAGGAACATGCTCATGCCTTTCTGCAACCTATGCTAAATTTAATTTCATTCGGGTAGATTTAAAGTCGTCCTTGTACCATGGGACAGATTTATGGAAAACGGTGTATAGCAAAATTGATATCCGCTATTCAGTCGCCGAACTGTTAAAATTTAATCTTTATCAGATACCCGTTCGAAATAAATATATAAGCTATGGCTGCATCTGTACCAATTTCAACAAAACGCAATAACGGCATTCAAGTCTCAACTTGATACGATGTGCAAATTTTCGTGTTAATGGAGTTTGATGCACCATTTATGTAGAATCAGACGAATATATATGTGGGAGCTATATCTAAATCATACTAGACTCAATTCAGTATGCTATGCCAAATCTCGTGCAAATCGACGAATATAAAGGGACTTTGGTGCATCATTTACATTAAAGCGGACGGACATATATATGAAGCTATATCTAAATCTGAACCGATTTTTACGAAATTTAACACACATCGTTCTAGACTTATTTTAGTACGCTTTGCAAAATTTCGCATCGAAGGATATATAGGGACTTTGGTGCACTATTTACCTAACATCAGACCAAAATATATATGGGAGCTTTATCTTAATCTGAACCGATTTTCTTGAAACTTAGCACACATCATTCTACACCCAATTCAGCACCCTATATCAAATTTCGTGCAAATCGAAAGATATATAGGGACTTTGGTGTCGCATTTACCTTAAATCGGACGAAAATATATATGAGAACCATATCTGAATCTGACCCGACTTTATAGAAACTTGGCAAACATCACTCTACACTTAATTCCGTACGCTGTGCCAAATTTCATGCAAATCGAAAGACATATAAGGACTGTGGTACATCATTTACATAAAATCGGACGAAATTATATATAGAGCTATATCTAAATCTGAACCGATTTTCTCGAAACTTAGTACACATTATTCTGGACCTAATTCTGTACTCTGTGCCAAATTTCGTGCAAATCGAAGTACATGTAGGGAATTTGGTGAACCATTTGTCTTAAATCGGACGAAACTATATATGGGAGCTACATCTAGATCTGACCCGATTTTCTCGAAACTTGGCACACATCATTCCAGACTTAATCCAGTACGCTATGCCAAATTTCGGACTGGGACTGTGGTGCCCCATTTACCTTAAATCGGAAGAAAATATATATAGGAGCTATATCTAAGTCTAGACCGATTTTCTTCAATTTCAATAGGGTTTGTCCTTGGGCCAAATAAATGAGCTATACCAAATTTCATCCAAATCGGATCATAAATGCGACCTGTACCTTGTTTACAATTTAACATCTACAGACGGACGGACATGCGTAAATCGACTCAGAAAGTGATTCTATGTATATTCTCAAAAGGAACCATGTGTCTATCTCGTTTCCTTTTGCATGTTACAAACATAAGCACAAAGATATAATACCCTGTACCACAGTATGGTGAATGGTATAAAAAGAACTGTTGTTGGATGCTCCTCAATGGATATCTGAGTTAGTGCAAAGTGAGTGATGGCGGGTGGCAAATTAAATTCGAAGTCAATTTCAATCAATTTCTATTGAAACACCGGGTCTAACACCGGGCAAGAAATATTGTCCAGGCTTGGAATACACATCCGCAGAAAGTTAGAGTTCCGTGGTAGTTGTGTAGGGTATCGTATGGTCGGCACCGTCCGACTACTCTGCTACGCTCACTGATTTTGACGCAGTCCCATGCAAATGTTTCCCCATTTTCGGTATTATTACAAATTTTGGCAAATTTTCTCAGAGTTTCCCTAAGTTATCGAAGGTTAAAAAATATGTAGAGAATATTTTCATAGCAAGAACACTTGTAACTGATGCAGAATCAAAAATACCATGTTGTATTACATTCTATTGAGAAATGCGTCTGAAAAACTCAAATGAGGGTATACAAAATTTTAAATGTTCATTATAATTCCACATAAAAATAATTCTCGAAAAAAAAAACAAAAACATTACCCAAACTCTTATTAGCTCACCTTCATCGAATGTCTCATCTTCCTAGAAATTTAAATATGTATGAACTTCAATACAAAATCACATATGTTTGCCCGTTATCGCAATCACACATACGAATTATCCGTCTAAATACAGATAAATACTTTCAACGTTGACTAAACCTTTACAAATTCCCAACATTAGTTTACTAATGTATGCCATAAAGATTTCCAAAACTTTTGTTCGGTTGTTATCCAACGAAACTTTTTCCCCACTGCGGTCTCATCTTCTTTTGAAATCTGAACATTTGTTCACATTCTTAAATTATTTTTATTATACACACCGAGTTCAGAATCTCCACTTCGGATAAAGTGTGAACACTGTACAATAAAAAACAAACTTTGTTGCTTCCCCTTCATCTTCTTCGTTTTGAATTTTTGATTCTGTCTCTTCGTCTTTTTGGCTAAATAATGCCAGATAACAACATGTCTGCAATCACATAAAAGTAATTTTGGCGGCAGACCGAGTGATTTTGAGAGAGACAGTTGCATTATTATTGCGACAAAAGTTTCATAGGTCTTGACAGGTAAGGGAATGCAGTTTAATAGGTTATTTAATGGGTAGTGTTTAAAGATATAATGTTTTTAAGAGACCGTTAAGTTTTTGGGACAACGCTTTGACACCCAATGAGAACCTAAATATCTTAAAAAAATACAAAACTTGGTAGGGATGAAAATTGAAAATAACCTTCGCTTTTGATGAAACCGAAATTTGGAATATATTTATCATTCTGATCAAGAATATATGGGTTCCTTATAGGGTGTCGTGTTGTTGATATATTGGAAACGGAATGAGCAAGTAACAAAAATAGTACAATTCAAGGAAATACACGCTTAGACCCAAAAAGTTGTATTCATATTTTTTGAGATTTATATAGAATAGTTTTTAGGGTAGCCGGCCTTCGGCCGGGGATTTAAGACTTTCTCCTATGGACAGGTACCAACATCGGCTACGCGACAGAATTTTCTTGTTTTTGTAGGGTTCTAAGGCCCATATCTTTTGATCCACAGCAGATACAGCCACATATCACACCATTTTGGAAAGGGTCTTGTGGTCTATCATTTGAGTCGGTTGTGGAGAGGGACTATAATGGACCCAAGTTCGACTTTTAGGGAGTTTTTCAAAAAAATAGGGGTCCAAAATCCAGTTTTTTGGCTGTGTCTCCAAAACGGTTTGAGATCATATCACCACTCATTGGAAAGGTATTTTTATAACCTTTAAAATGATACCCATTTTGTATTGATCGGATCCGTAGAACCGGGTATAACCGGGTACCCGGACCCGAACTTTCGGGTCAAATAACCGGGTAACCGGGTACGTCCCGCAAGAAAAAATATATCCCCATAATAAGGGTAAAAATACCTACATCTGGAAAAATTTTCAGAAAAATCTGATCGTTTTTACTAAACTAGAGTTAAGCCATAAAATATTAAAAAAACCAGTGAGGAAAGTAGTAAAGTCGGACTGGGCCGACTATATGATACCCTTCACCACTTTGGGTATGTTCTACATATCGACGCCCCCGAACCATAGTATGCTAAGTCGACTTAGAATGTTTTACAGTTCTTCACGTTTTTAGATACTACGGTCATTAAATTCACTGATATTTTGGTAATCATCGGCCAATCCAAACAAAACTTATAAGCAAAAATGTACTTAGCATGGCACTTCAGTACGTTGTGTCAATCGGCCTAGCTATGGAACATTTGAAGCTTTGCAACATTATCCTAGACTTAATTCAGTACCATATACCAAAATTCGTGCAAATCGAACGACATATAGGGGCTTTGATGCACCATTTACAAAAATCGGACGAAACTATATATGAGAGCTATATCTAAATCTGAACCGATTTTCACGAAACTTAGCACACATCATTATAGACGCAATTCAGTAGGCTATGCCAAATTTCGTGCAAATCGAAAGATATATAGGGTCTATGGTGCACCAATTACTTTAAATCGGATGAAAATATATATGGGACCTATATCTAAATCTGAACCGATTTTCACGAAACTTAGCACACATCATTATAGACGCAATTCAGTAGGCTATGTCAAATTTCGTGCAAATCGAAAGATATATAGGGACTTTGGTGCACCATTTACATAAAATCGGATGAAAATATATATGGGACCTATATCTAAATCTGAACCGATTTTCACGAAACTTGGCAGACATCACCCAAGGCTTAATTCAGTACGTTATGCCAAATTTCGTGCAAATCGAAAGATATATAGGGACTATGGTGCACCATTTACATGAAATCGGACGAAACTATATATGGGAGCTATATCTAAATCTAGACCGATTTTCTCGAAACTTGGCAGACATCACTCTACGGTCAACTCAGTACGTTATGCCAAATTTCGTGCAAATCGAAAGATATATAGGGACTTTGGGGCACCATTTACATAAAATCGGATGAAAATATATATGGGACCTATATCTAAATCTGAACCGATTTTCACGAAACTTAGCACACATCATTCTAGCATTCTAGACTTAATTCAGTAGGCTATACCAAATTTCGTGCAAATCTAAAGATTTCCAGGGACTTTGGTTCACCATTTACCTTAAATCCGGTGAAACTACATATGGGAGCAATATCTAAATCTGAACCGATTTTCACGAAGCTTAGCACACATCATTCTAGACTTAATTCAATACGCTATGCTAAAATTCGTGGAAATCAAATGATTTTCAGGGACTTTGGTGCACCATTTACCTAAAATCGGGCGAAACTATATATGGGAGGTATATCTAAATCTGTACCGATTTTTTCAATTTCAATAGGGTTCGTCCTTGGGCCAATAAAGTGACATGTTCCAAATTTCATCCGAATCGGATGATAAATGCGACCTGTACTTTGTTCACAAAAATACATCGACGGACGGACGGACATGCATAAATCGACTCAGAAAGTGATTCTATGCATATTCTCAAAAGGAACCATGGGTCTATATCGATAATTTCTGCCTGTTACAAACATATGCAGAAAGACATAATACCCTGTACCACAGTGTGGTGAAGGGTATAAAAACACAGGATACCGGTTAAAAATAAAGAAAAAACATTTGGTTCAGGTTTTTTTTCTATTCTTTTGATACCCTACACCAACCTGTGGTACAGGGTATTATCTCTGTACATATGTTTGGGAAATGAAGAAAGATACATGATAGAACAATATCTCCGTTTGAAGACCACCGTACAAAGGTATTGAAACTGGAGAAAATCGGTTTAGATTTAGATGTAGTTCGCATATATCCGATTTAATGGATTTATACCTAAGATTTTACGATGTATATATATATATATATATATATATGTATATATGCTTGGTTTTTTAAAGATTGATGTCGGTTCATATATAGAAGCACGTCTTATAAGCACCCCTTGTGTACAACCCAAGTGTACGACATCATAAAGTCAACCCTACTCAACATGTGTTCATTCCTTATTTGTTTCTACATATTCTGCAGGACACACAATTTTTATTCTGCAGGACACACAATTTTGTGGATATCGTTATTTAACAACTGTCCTCGGCATTGGGGTATCATCGAAAGCGTATACCTATTGTTTGTCTTTCACTTAAACCCTCAACAGGAAACCAGTACAACATCCTTTTTCCTATGCCGAACAAAATCTATTAAATAGATTGACAAACATGAGTGCTGGTAGCTATCACTACATAATAAGTTTTTTTTGTACTTCGTCATAAGTACATAAGAGGATTTTTCAGTTGAACCAGAATGATAAATCAAAAACTTCAACAGTTCTATCACCTGACATATTTCATTGATCCTCTAGGGAACTAGAAACAGATTGTTAAGTTTCAACTATTTCGTTAGCATTGTTCAAGGTATAAAGATGGCACAAAAAATCAAAATTGTTAACAAATCATCGAATACATATTTCATGAGAATAGTAACAATATTTCATCCTACGGTATTGGAAAGGCATTTGTAGAAATCTATGAGAGAAATATTTGACTTGAAATTTATAACTTCGATATGAGTGACATCTATGTGTGAAGTATAAATAAAATATCATATATCCCTGAAACCAAATACAAATATGATAATAAATTAGAAGAAGAGTTTAAATTCTTTATTTATTTCTTTATACAGAGAGTTACAATTCATAGACAGAGAAATAAATTGATACAGGCGGGTTACTCCCCGTCGTAATCTTTGTGAACAGACATCTCCTACAGATGTGGGTGTCTTGACATCTGTAATCAATAAACACCCAACCAACAAGAGAAAATTAAGAGTTTAAGAACTATATGGTAAAGACCAACCTCGACCCATCTTCGCGATGAATTTGATAAAACGGCGGAAGAAGTGAGCAAGGACATGGTTAAGCTCACGTAGAGAAAATAACATCAAGAAATCAATTGGAACAGTGGAAAAACAATTACGAACATCAAACTGATGCTCCAAAGGATAGGCCTGACTTTCCCTCCCTTCCTCGGAAGCTTCGTAGTGAATTAGGTTTCCAGATAAGCAGACGTATTCAAATCCTGCCAAAAATGTAAAATTTGAAGGAGACTGCTACAAAAATTAATCGACTGAGAAAGGCGAAGGTGGATCTAATATTCAGCTCTGTATCTTCCATAAAGACTGGGAATTCCAAATGGACCAATTGCCTTTTATGTAAAAGGAACAATTTGTATCGAACCGCAATAAAAACAAGCTCTGCTATAAAGTGATCGATGAAAATACTGCGTCCGATAAAGTAAAAAGGAGACCCATTAGGGTGCACCATCGATCTGGATAGATGACAATACAATGGGGATTGCTTCAATTTGAAAATATATACCTATTCCTCAATTCGAATGGCATAGGTCTTCGTGAATGGGAAATCAAACTCCCCACGTTTGACCCATTAAGATTAAATTTGGCAGAGCGTACCAAGTATCGAATAATATCAATATCGTTCTGTAGATGGTAAATTGTAAATAAAGTACAAATCGCATTTATGATGCGGATGAAATTTGCCATAGCTCGTTTATTTGGCTCAATCAGATTTATATATAGCTCCCATATACATTTTCGTCCGATTTTATGTTAATTGTGCACTAACTAAATCCCCTACATTTCTTTCGATTTCACGGGCTTTGGTATAGCGTATTGAATTGGAGTCTGCAATGATGTGTGCTAAGATTTATATATAGCTCCCATATATATTTTTGTCCGATTTTATGTTATGTGAACACCAAATCCCAGAAAGACATATGATGGAATTGATATTAGTCGGTTCACTTATAAATATGTCTTGATTTAGATTAGACGAGTTTACTTGCGGCAACTCTTGTCGTTCTCTTTTGAACTTGCTTCATGCGTTTATACAAGGCAATTCGGTTTCCAAAATATTTTTATATTTGTTGTTTTTTCACATTTAAAACTATATAAAATGTCAACAAATACGAAATACACAAAACGAATTGCCAGAAAATTGTCGGTACGAGCAATTTTTTTTTTCATTTCTATTCCCCTTGCCCTTCTCTCCTACAAACAAAGACTTGCCGCAAGTAAACTCGCCTAATCTAAATCAAGACTATAGATCACATATTTAAGTTCGTTCAATTTCATGTCAGTGTTTCTTCGAAAAGGCGACGTTTGTTATGTAAAATATACCCATATTGGTGAAGGTATCATATAGTCCGCCCCGTCCGACTTTACTTCTTTCCTTGTTTATAGGTATGTGTGTACTGGTGAAATTAGACCCACTTCGGTGCGAAATTGTCCTAAACCTTAAAAGGACACAAATAGGTGAAACCTTTATATGGGTGATATGTCCAAACATATGTAGAAAATTGTCCGCATAAATATATCCTACCCTACAAAAAACGTGCACGACTACCCCAAAATTCCGTTTAATAATTTTTGTTAGGAAAATTTTACCGAATGAGTATCCTAAATATCAAATTACCGCCAATTCTACAAATTTTTTATTTCTCTTATAAAATTTTTAGCTTTTTTCTTTACACTTTTTTTAATCTTTTAGCATTTTCTAATACTTTTTATAGTATGGAGGGTATATTAATTTTGTCATTCCGTTTGTAACTCATCGAAATATTCATTTCCGACCTTATAAAGTATATATATTCTTGATCAGGGTAAAATTCTAAGACGATCTAGCCATGTCCGTCCGTCTTTTGTAATCACGCTATCTCTTGAAGGAATTGAGATAAGGTGCTGAAATTTTGCATAGGTTTGTTTTTTGTTTGCAGGCAGGTCAAGTTCGAAGATGGGATATATTGGTCCACGTTTAGGTATAGCTCCCATGCAACAGTACCACCCAATTTTCGGTATTTTGGGGTTCTTGAGCGCGTTTTTCAACCGACATTGGGTTCTTCTTGGGTAGAAAATGTATCCACAAAAAATTATAAATATAGGTCCACTTTTTCTTGTAGCCCCCATATAACGGTACCTCCTAATTTTCAGTATTTTGGGGGTTTTTATCGTATTTTTCCACCGAATTGACTGTAATTTAGTATTTTGAGTTCTTAGTAGGTACAAAATCTCTCCACAAAAAATTATAAATATAGGTCAATTTTTTCGGATATCCCCCATATAAGGGTACCCCCCAATATCGGCTCACTTTTTCGGATATCCCCCATATAAGGGTACCCCCCAATATCGGCTCACTTTTTCTGGTAGCCCCCATATAAGGGCACCCCAAAATGTTCGGTATTTTGAGGTTCTTGAGCGCGATTTTCAACCGATCTCGCTGGAATTTGGTACATTGGGTTTTTATTGGTTACTAAATATCTCTACTAAAAATTAAAAATATCGGCCCACTTTTTCTGGTAGCCCCCATATAAGGGCACCCCCAATTTTCGGTATTTTGCGGTTCATGAGCGCGATTTTCAACCGAATTCGCTGAAATTTGGGACATTGGGTCATTATTGGGTACCAAATATCTCTATTAAAAATTATAAATATCGGCCCACTTTTTCATTTCAAATACCTGTCAGTATTCCTTTTTCACTTGTTTAAACAAAGTTTAGCATTTTTTATCAAACAAGTCATTAAAAGACTAGATGAAATTTCTTCTGTTTATGAAAGGCCTAATGGAAGAGGCTCTGTCTATAGAACAACTGATAATATGTATGTACTGATGTAAAAACATGACAACTTTTTTGTATTTTTGTTTTTTTTTTCTTGAAAACATTCAATGAATGTAATTCTAGACGAAAAACAAAACTAACGATTCAATGGAAAACATTTTAAGTACATTTGTAGTATTATTTGTACAAACACACATAATGACAAATAAACAACAATATAAAAAGGGCAATATTGTTTAGTGCAACCAAATAGAAATGGCTAATTGGAATTGTAAATATGTGCTTTTCAAAAGCATATTTACAATTGTATTGTAAACTACGAAAATGGTCAACAAAGTATTTAGTTTTCTTGGAAGTGTTTAGTCAGGCATTAGGATGCGGTGTTCCATGCCAATATGTTGATAGAATACAGTTTCCCCAAAACGACCTTTTTTGTTTTCAATGAAAAGGACAACAATATTCTAAATGTAAATATCATATATTGCAGTTTTTATTGAATAAAAAAATCAATCGACGACAATATCTACACAACACGATACATAAGAATTTTCTAGTTGTTGTCATATCACCAGGCAATTTAGGAAACGTTTTCAATGTTATTCAATTTATATACAGGAGCTTTTTTGAATAAAAACTACAATGAAAACTTTGTCCCTCCTCCTCATGTGTTTTTTGTGATTCTTTAAACTAAAATATCAAAAATACAGATTTTTTCGCAAAAGTTTTCAAAATTATTCAATTTATATACAGTAGATTTTTTGAAAAAAAAAACATAACAATGAAAATTCTGCTCTTCCTTCTCATAAGTTTTTTTGTGATGCTTTGAACTAAACTATTAAAAGTAGAGCATTTTTTCCACACAATTAATTAAATAACATGAGATTTAAGGTCGCTGTGGTGTTTCTTTCTAATGCCATGTACAGACGAGCGTTGTTTGCTCTCTCATTCGTTGTTCGACCCTTAATTTTGAAGTAATTACTTAGTTCCCCATACAATTTTTCTGAGTGAACACCTACTTTTGTACGTTGTTCAATTCGAATCACTCTCTGAATAACGAAGAAATTTGTCCCATCCCTAACAATTGAGAGTATTATCGAAAATAAATAATTTTGTGACAGCTTGAAAATATTTATCAAAGTTTCAAACTATTTCAGTCAAATTGAAAATGATGAATGAAAAGTAAAAAATTGTCTGTGTAAATTGTATGCAGAAAGATCTAAATTTAGTTGTCTACATAATGCAATATGCATTTCTTTCCCTTTTGTTCTAAAAAGCATACAAAACAAGAAAAAAATGTGGGGCCACCAAAAAAAAAAAAAAATCTTAATTTTTTTATATGTGACATTTGAATTGAGAAACCAGTGAGCGGAGCAGTATAGTCGGACGGGGCCGACCATACGATACCCTACACAACATCTATGAAAATCTAATTATCTGTAGTACTATATTCTGAGAATGGGCAATATTTCGCGATATTTGCACACTTTTGACTGGCTAGAGGTCAGCAAATGTTACTAAAAATCAGTACAGCCCCTCTAATTACTTGTCCAGATTCCCTTCACCGTGGGTTGTGTTGTGATGTTCGGCTTTCGACTCGAAAAGTACAAATAATTAAGTTTTCGGTCCACTTCATCCGAAAAATTATTATCTGATCATAGCCTAACATTTTAGACTTTGTCCTTGACTATAACTAGAACATCATGGAACATCTCAAAGCGATCAGCGCTATATTTCCGCCCTCCAATGCGGTAATAGGTTACTAAATAATATATGAATACGTAAGTACCTGTAAATATTTAAGTGTAACAAATTTTGTCATTTTTCACACAAAAATTAGGGTCGATTTGAACAGATAAGTATTGGCCGATCTTTATCAAAGATCGGCCATTTAAAAATTCGCGATCTTTGGGCCATAATTACGGTCTCAGGAGCGACCAGAAAACCCGACTAAAATAAAGTTTTTGGTCCATTTCATCCCCTAAATATTAACCGATCTGTTCCA
>NW_026879694.1:0-28089 GCF_032173495.1 Musca vetustissima | reverse complement strand
CTGTTATTGGTTCTTTCAAAAATATTTATTTTCTTTAAAAAATCCACGCCTGTGTTAGACCCTTGAAAAAAATATTCTTTAAAAAATCCACGCCTTTTGGATGGTCCTTGAAAATATTTTCTTTAAAAAATCCACGCCTGTGGTAGACCCTTGAAAAAATATTATTTAAAAAATCCACGCCTGTGTTGACCTTGAAAAAAATATTTTCTTTAAAAAATCCTCGCCTGTCTTGGTCCTAGAAAAAATATTTCCTTTCAACAATCCACGCCTCTGGTGGCGCTTCAAAAAATATTTTCTTTCAGAAGGACTGACTTATTTCAATATTCCTTTGCCTTAGATTGTATCATCTCATGTGAGGCTCCAATAAAATGCTATTACTTGAAAATGACCATCCCATATTCACTTCACTTCCATAAAATCCGCCATAACTGATGTTATCTCTCTGCCCTTTGTCTTGAAATTAGGAAACCACAATTATTCTTGCTATTTTTCTTATCTCCCCATCCTGATGGCATATCTTAGATATTGGTGTCTTCTCGTTATCTTACCATCAGGTCCACTTCGTGTCATTTGTTTTTCTTTATGTTCTCCATTATTTACAATTAATTTCATCTTAACCTCTGTGTGTTAATGAGGATGACTCAAATTTCTTTATGACCTATTTTCGTCCCTTAGAAGTTGGGGGTACGAATGTTTTTTATGACTTTCAAACAGGACACAATTCGGAATCTTCTTAAGTGTTCTATGTGACAGTAAATAACTAAACATTTAATGTTGTCCTTTGATAATAAGGATAAGAAGAACTGGTCAAATATTTTCTCTACTAATTGTTGACATGAAATGTTTCCCCTTTCCCTTAGCCCCAGCAGAGGGCGGAGGACAAACACCACCATTGAGTTTATGGGGTCATTCGGTTTGTTCTTCCTTTTTGTAACTCTTTGAAATAATCTACTTAAATTCGCTTCCGATTTGTTCTCACATACATTAGAGAAAATGTGTGTGTGTTTGTCCTCCCACCATAACCATTCAGTGAAAATCCCAAAAATTGCGTTTATCTAAACTCTCCATTCCATTGTCATATTAACAATGCCCAATATTTACCCATAAATATTCACACCACTACATACAAATAGAAAGGCATCCAGCCTCACTTACATTATGGCTTCCGATATTAATGACATACCGACAGTGAGGCAAAACAAATTCCTTTGACAAATTCCCTTGCATTAGGCGGCTGCCAAATGACAAAAGTGGCGGGAGTTGGTTTGGCAGGGCAGCCAAAAAATAACAGTGGTGGTATTGGTGGTCGTGTCGGAACAGTGAATAAATTATTATTCATAGACTAGTTTTGGTAGAATGCAAATATGTGCTTACACACACTCACACATTGGTCTATATGCAGTTGGAACGCATATGGTCATATGAATTTATCTTGGTAGTGCGAAAATAGAACCGCATACCAGGACCAACGCAATTTGTTGGCAAGCTAAACTAAAGTGCAATATTTAAAAATATTTCCCCCACCTATTTATATGACCCGCACACATGAAAAAACTTGAAATGATTACAAAACCAAATGAAGCAACAGCCAATATCCCTTGGTGATAGGAATCGGAATACCCAACAAACATAATTTTTCGAGACCCAAGGTGTGGATTTTTTAAAGGAAATATTTTTTCAAGGACCAACACAGGCTTTGATTTTTTAAAGAAAGTATTTTTTTCAAGGACCAACACAGGCGTGGATTTTTAGAGGAAATATTTTTTCAAGGACCAAAAAGGCGAGGATTTTTTAAAGGACCAAAACAGGCGTGGATTTTTTAAAGGAAATATTTTTTCAAGGACCAAAACAGGCGTGGATTTTTTAAAGGAAATATTTTTTCAAGGACCAAAACAGGCGTGGATTTTTTTAAAGGAAATATTTTTTCAAGGACCAAAACAGGCGTGGATTTTTTTAAAGGAAATATTTCTTTCAAGGACCAAAACAGGCGTGGATTTTTTTAAAGGAAATATTTCTTTCAAGGACCAAAACAGGCGTGGATTTCTTTAAAGGAAATATTTCTTTCAAGGACCAAAACAGACGTGGATTTTTTAAAGAAAATATTTTTTCAAGGACCAATAACAGGCGTGGACCAATAACAGGCGTGGATTTTTTAAAGAAAATATTTTTTCAAGGACCAATAACAGGCGTGGATTTTTTAAAGAAAATATTTTTTGAAAGTCCAATAACAGGCGTGGATTTTTTAAAGAAAATATTTTTTCAAGGACCAATAACAGGCGTGGACCAATGACAGGCGTGGATTTTTTAAAGAAAATATTTTTTCAAGGACCAATAACAGGCGTGGATTGGATTTTTTAAAGAAAATATTTTTTCAAGGACCAATAACAGGCGTGGACCAATAACAGGCGTGGATTTTTTAAAGAAAATATTTTTTCAAGGACCAATAACAGGCGTGGACCAATAACAGGCGTGGATTTTTTAAAGAAAATATTTTTTCAAGGACCAATAACAGGCGTGGATTTTTTAAAGAAAATATTTTTTCAAGGACCAATAACAGGCGTGGACCAATAACAGGCGTGGATTTTTTAAAGAAAATATTTTTTCAAGGACCAATAACAGGCGTGGATTTTTTAAAGAAAATATTTTTTCAAGGACCAATAACAGGCGTGGATTTTTTAAAGAAAATATTTTTTCAAGGACCAATAACAGGCGTGGATTTTTTAAAGAAAATATTTTTTCAAGGACCAATAACAGGCGTGGATTTTTTAAAGAAAATATTTTTTAAGGGTCCTTCCATAGGTCGGGAATTTTTTAAAGAAAATATTTTTAAGGGTCCTTCCATAGGCCGGGGATTTTTTTTTAAGAAAATATTTTTTGAAGGACCAATAACAGGCGTGGATTTTTTAAAGAAAATATTTTTTCAAGGACCAATAACAGGCGTGGATTTTTTAAAGAAAATATTTTTTCAAGGACCAATAACAGGCGTGGATTTTTTAAAGAAAATATTTTTTCAAGGACCAATAACAGGCGTGGATTTTTTAAAGAAAATATTTTTTCAAGGACCAATAACAGGCGTGGATTTTTTAAAGAAAATATTTTTTCAAGGACCAATAACAGGCGTGGATTTTTTAAAGAAAATATTTTTTCAAGGACCAATATCCAAATTTTATTTTAAGGAAATATTTTTTCCAACACAGGCGTGGAAAATATTTTTTCAAGGACCAACGCAGGCGTGAATTTTTTAAATCAAATATTTTTTTAAGGGCCAACGCAGGCGTGAATTTTTTAAATCAAATGTTTTTTTCAAGGACCATCACAAGGCGTGGATTTTTTAAAGAAAATATTTTTTCAAGGACCATCACAAGGCGTGGATTTTTTAAAGAAAATATTTTTTCAAGGACCATCACAAGGCGTGGATTTTTTAAAGAAAATATTTTTTCAAGGACCATCACAAGGCGTGGATTTTTTAAAGAAAATATTTTTTCAAGGACCATCACAAGGCGTGGATTTTTTAAAGAAAATATTTTTTCAAGGACCAACACAGGCGTGGATTTTTTAAAGAAAATATTTTTTTCAAGGACCAACACAGGCGTGGATTTTTTAAAGAAAATATTTTTTCAAGGACCATCACAAGGCGTGGATTTTTTAAAGAAAATATTTTTTCAAGGACCATCACAAGACGTGGTTTTTTTAAAGAAAATATTTTTTCAAGGACCATCACAAGGCGTGGATTTTTTAAAGAAAGTGTTTTTTCAAGGACCATCACAAGGCGTGGATTTTTTAAAGAAAATATTTTTTCAAGGACCATCACAAGACGTGGATTTTTTAAAGAAAATATTTTTTCAAGGACCATCTCAAGGCGTGGATTTTTTAAAGAAAATATTTTTTCAAGGACCATCACAAGGCGTGGATTTTTTAAAGAAAATATTTTTTCAAGGACCATCTCAAGGCGTGGATTTTTTAAAGAAAATATTTTTTCAAGGACCATCTCAAGGCGTGGATTTTTTAAAGAAAATATTTTTTCAAGGACCATCTCAAGGCGTGGATTTTTTAAAGAAAATATTTTTTCAAGGACTAAAACAGGCGTGGATTTTTTAAAGAAAATATTTTTTCAAGGACTAAAACAGGCGTGGATTTTTTTAAAGTAAAAAATATTTTAAGGACCAAAACAGGCATGGTTTTTTTAGGGTATATTTTTTCAAGGACCAAATCAGGCGTGGATTTTTTTAAGGGAAAAAATATTTTTAGGACCAAAACTGGCATGAATTTTTTTAAAAGAAAATTTTTTTCAAGGACCAAAACAGGCGTGGATTTTTTTATAGGAAATATTTTTTCAAGGACCAGACGTGGATTTTTTTAAAGAAAAAAATATTTTAAGGACCACAACAGGCGTGGATTTTTTTATAGGAAATATTTTTTCAAGGACCAAAACAGGCGTGGATTTTTTAAGGGAAATATTTTTTTAAGGACCAAAACAGGCGTGGATTTTTAAGGGAAATATTTTTTTAAGGACCAGAACAGGCGTGGATATTTTTTTAAAGGAAATATTTTTTCAAGGACCTCAAAAGAAATTATTTTTTCAAGGAATTTTTTAGGAAATATTTTTTGAAGGATTTAAAAAAAAAAAAAATTTAAAGGATTTTTTTAAGAAAATATTATTTAAAAGATTTCTTAAAGTAAATATTTTTTCAAGGACCAACAGAGACAAGGATCTTTGTTTCTAAATATTTTTTGAACACGCTCCAAAAAGTTTACTGGTCCTTGGAATGCGAGAGGACAAAGGTATCCGGTTGCGGAAACATCGATATTGTCGTATTGAAATATGGATATTGGCGATGTGTTGTCACTGTAACATAAATTCACATAATACGCGATGCTGTTTACACAACGCTTCACTAAACCGAACAACGACCACGACAGTCAAACAAATTGTGCCACATATGGACCATTTAAGCCAACCTACGCCGCTACCGCTGCCGCCGCCAATGTACCAAAGCGGAAAGATGAATGCAGCCGAGTGCATTCGTTGCAAGCTGTGTAACAACAAACGGTTATAGTTTTAATAAGCTAAAGGAGGGTTGGGTTGGGTCGGGGTCGGGACGGAGTGCGGATTGTTAGCCGGGATAACAAAAATGACAACGGAAATTAAATTGCAAATGATTTACAGCGGCTAAGAACGTGTGAAAAGTTACAAAAATCCCCTTCGTTTCAGGAGGACTAACACAAACAACAGCAATCGATGAAAGAATGTGCGAACGAACCGAGCCGAAAGGTTTATGGGATTTATAAATGTAAATCACATTTCAAATATTTGCTACCAATTTTTATTTATTTTAAATATACCCCTGATGATGGTGCTGCTGTTGATATGTAACGGCGACGATGATGATGACGACAAAAACGATATTGAGCTGTTGTTAAAAAAATATTTACATAGACATCCAGGCATGTATATATTTCATATAACATTAAAACATAAAAAAGTTTTTAAAATTTACGCTGAATATAAATTTCGGTAAATGCCAATAATTGAATCGTTAAAAAACCGGCCGATTTAAATTAAGCACAATTTTTAAGGATGAATAACGGCTGTTGTGTTGAATTTTTGTTGTTTTTTTTTTGGAGAGGAATATCAGAAAAGGGGATGTTTAAAAAACGGTTAATTAAGCATGACATATTTTTCGAATTTACTTACATAGCTGGGTTGTGACGGAACTTTCGTTCCATAAGCCGAGCTTAGAAAAGATTTCCAGGCGCGTCGGTCTTTTGCGCAGTTTTTCTAATTTGAAAGACCATTTTCGGCAATGTTATCTTTCACTTGATTTTCCATCTTATTCGTGGTCTTTCCCTTCTGTGTGAACCATCAGATGGTTCGCTTTTATATGCCTTCTGGGCTGGGGCATCTTCATCCATTCTCACAACATAACCTAGCCAACGTAGTCGCTGCAGCTCAATACGTCTAACAATGTCGATGTCCGAGAATAGCTGGTACAACTCATGGTTCATTTGACGGCGATATTCACCGTCAACGCAGATCGGCCCATAGATCTTTCGGAGAATTTTTTCTCTCAATCACTCCAAGAGCTGCCTCATCTACTTGCGCAAGTACCCATTCTTCAGATCCGTATAACAGCACGGGTAGTATCAACGTCTTGTAGAGTGTGAGTTTGGTCTGGCGGGAGGTGGCCTTACTTTTGGATTGTTTGCTCAGACCATTGTAGCATCTGTTGGCCATCACTATTCTTCTCCGAATTTCAAAACTGATGTCATTCGTTTTGTTTATGGCGGTACCAAGGTATATAAAATTTTTGACTACCTTGAAGCTATAGTTCTCAAGTTCCACAGTTGGTCCGAGTCTACTGGACGTCTTGCGCGTTAATACCATCAGCTTGGGGTTCTCGCCGTTTACTGCCAGACCCACTTTGGCAGACTCCTTCTCAATTTGTTCAAAGGTGGCTGTTACCGCTCTTAATGTTCAACCCATTTTATCGATGTCATCGGTGTAGCCGAGTAACGTATGCTGTTTGGTGTACAGAGGTCATTTTTGTTCATGTTTGCTTCTGGTATGACGTTTTCCAGATCGCACGACAAACTGTCACCTTGTCTGAATACTCGTTCGGTATTGAAGGGCACCGATAGGTACTTTCCAACTTTAACTGCTGACCTTGTGCCACTTAAAGTTATCCTGCATAGCCGTATTAATTTTGCAGGAATGCCAAACGCAGACATGGCTTTAAACACCTCTCAACGTATAGGGCTGTCGATTACGGCTTTGTAGTCCACTTCGATGTGTTTTCGTGAGGTTTTTTTTCAGGATTTGTCGCAGAGTGAAAATCTGGTCAATGGTCAATTTGTCATGTCTTTGACCATTGACTTCAGTCGTTCATACAGTACGCTGGATACACTTAATATGCGATGGGAAGGAGACTTATTCCTCTATAGTTGGCACATATCGTCTTGTCTCTTTTTTTGTGCACGGGACACAGGATGCTGACGTTCCAATCATGGGGCATGCATTCCTCTAGCCATATTGTATCAATCAGCTGATACATGCTCCTTACCAGCATGTAACCCATCGGATTATTACTCTTCAGCCGATTGATTGTTATTCTGACCTCATTTTGGTAGGTGGTATACGCTCTATACCGTCATCTATTATTGGTTCTGGGGTATCCTCTTCACCGTTTTTCTTTGATACCAGAAGTTTTTCAAAATGCTTCTTCCAGATCCTCAGCACGCTGTCTGTATCTGTCACCAGGTTTCCTTATTTATCTCTACAGGAAGATGTGCCTGCACCAAAGCCTTCGGTTTGGTGTTTTTCCAGTTGGTAAAATTTCCGGACTTAATTTGGACTCCTGTACATCTCGATTTGCTTATGCTCACTTTTTTCTTGTTCTTCCTTCTTTTGTCTGAAATAATATAATAATAATTCTTCATCACATTACGTGTTGCTACTGTCTGCAGAATTGCCCTATACGCTGCGTTTTTCAGTTTCACGACACTCCTGATCGTACCACTAGTTTCTTGATGGTGGTCTTTGCTGCAGTTTGTAAGGATTGGAAAATTCTCTGACATTGTACTTCTATATTATTATCGGGACAAGGAGTGATTCCGTCAAGCAGGTGGGTAAGTTGAGCGAAGTTGGCTTCTGCTATCTGTTACGTTTGCAGCTTCTTCGACGTCGAGTTTCCGTGTTACATTAGATTGTACCTTTGCTGCTTCATTAAGAGGAGTGCGAACCTTGGTAGTGGTCCGAATCGATATTCGCTCCTCGAATCGATCGAATGTCTAAAACACTGGATGAATGCCTTCCGTCTATCACAAAATGATCGATTTAATTTCTCGTTGTTCGATCGAGAGAAATCCAAGTGGCCTTGCGTATATCGAGATGCTTGAATCTGGTGCTGCTAACTACCATGTTTTTGCTGCCGCGAAGTCTTGCTTGAATCTGGTGCTGCTAACTACCATGTTTTTGCTGCCGCGAAGTCAGTCAACCTCATGCCGTTGTCGGATGTTTCTTCATGGAGGCAGAATTTTCTGACGGTGGAAAATATTTTCCCTTACGATTTTTGCATTAAAATCTTCTAGCAGAAATTTTATGTCATGGCCAGGGCACCGGTCATATGCTGTTTCTAGGCGCTCGTAAAATATGTCTTTGGTCTGCTCATCTTTATCTTCGGCCGGAGCATGGGCGCAAATGAGACTGATGTAGAAGAACTTCGCTTTTATACGGTTTATAGTAATTCGTTCATCTACTTGTGTAAATCTGGAGACGAGGTCTTTTATTCTCCTGTTAATCATAAATCCAAAGCCAAATTCATGTCTTGTTTCATGTCAGCTATAATACAGGGCGTAATCATATGATTTATATACATCAGTCCCTTTCCATCATATTTACTGTAAGGCAATAATATCGGTTTTGTACTCCTTGAGTACATCCCCCATAGCTAGAACTGGGTCTGTTCTTTACAACGTGCACACATACCAAGTGCAGATTCGCAAATCGTGGTCTTTTATAAGTTTGCGGTGTTTAGAAGGGTTTGGTTTTCTTTTTCGTTGCTTTTTCATAGTAGAGTGGGTTTCCGAGCGTGGGCAACTAACCCGACGCCTCAACCCATTGTTTATAGTTCTTATGGCTGAACTCGCGGCACATATCAGCTCACGATTTCAACGGGTGATGACACCACGGTGAGGTCAGTGTCCACAATTGAGATGAAAGATTGACCAAGATATGCCTGGGCTTCGCCATGGTATCTATCATCTCCTACGCCACCCATAAAGATTTTCGGTATTATTACATTTTTGTCCTATTTCTCCAATGACGTGGCTGTTATTTGGCGTTCCGGCTTCGTGGAGTGTAAAAAATATGATTGCTGGAATGTATCGAATAGGTTCATGCTTTGGCATAAGTTTCCTATAAATATCCCGCCCACACCAAATCATTAATATAAGAAATGCTAAATCATAGTTCCTATATGAAGTATAGGATCTTCTTCTCTATTCATTCTTTCTCTTTTAGGTATTCTAAAGGTATTGGGCGCATTCCCTAACCGAAGTGCCTGTAATATGGTTTTCCGGACTTTAGGAGGTTGACATACATATATGCTGAAAATTGCGAATATATTTCAATGTTTTGACATACAAATTTCTGAACCGGAGCGGATGCAATATTTGCAGAAAAAGACTGATATATGCCCGAGTTTTGGCATAGACCCATGTGGAGTTCCCAATCCATTCTCAGCATTCTTAATCGCATTTTCTATCCGATATGACTGTAATTTGGCATTCATTTAATAAATAATATTTTTTTTTTAAATATTTGGAATACAAGTTCCTAAATTTGCTTTCGTCTAATACTTTTTTTTTGGATTTATTACATATTACCACCAGTTGTTCTACATAACACAAATCCTCCATTTCAATTTTGTAGTAAGTTTTCCCATTTGGAGATTTACTCGACATAAATCACTTTGATTATTGCATTACACAATGATATCAGGTGTTTGCGTAAATAAGGAAGGATTAAAGTTAAATCCTTGTTCGTTTTTTTTTTGTTTTTGTTTCCATCTCCAAATGTAAGCGTGCATGGGGATGTATGTGTGCCGGTGTTTATTAAATTTATTACCCATTGTAAAAGATTGGTATTGGTGTATCGATTTTATTATGCGATTCCTTTATTACCTCATTAAGTTTTATAATACCTGCATAACTAATTTTATTGCTAATTAAGTTATCGATTACACACTGAGCGCAAAATGTACACACTCACACACACAGCCAAACAAAGAAACGCATACACAACAACGGATGAGTGATTCACATTTAAAATATTGAATTTTAAAGAGAACAAATTTATTAAAGTTCGATTAACATTTTATGTACCACGGGGTCTTTATATAGACCACTTGGTCTGTATAGAGACCATAGGTCTTTATATAGACCACTTGGTCTGTATAGAGACCATAGGTCTTTATATAGACCACTTGGTCTGTATAGAGACCATAGGTCTTTATATACACCATATGGTCTGTATAGAGACCATAGGTCTTTATATACACCATATGGTCTGTATAGAGACCATAGGTCTTTATATACACCATGTGGTCTGTATAGAGACCATAGGTCTTTATATACACCATATGGTCTGTATAGAGACCATAGGTCTTTATATAGACCATATGGTCTGTATAGAGACCATAGGTCTTTATATAGACCATATGGTCTGTATAGAGACCATAGGTCTTTATATAGACCATATGGTCTGTATAGAGACCATAGGTCTTTATATAGACCATATGGTCTGTATAGAGACCATAGGTCTTTATATAGACCATATGGTCTGTATAGAGACCATAGGTCTTTATATAGACCATATGGTCTGTATAGAGACCATAGGTCTTTATATAGACCATATGGTCTGTATAGAGACCATAGGTCTTTATATAGACCATATGGTCTGTATAGAGACCATAGGTCTTTATATAGACCATATGGTCTGTATAGAGACCATAGGTCTTTATATAGACCATATGGTCGGTATAGAGACCATAGGTCTTTATATAGACCATATGGTCGGTATAGAGACCATAGGTCTTTATATAGACCATATGGTCGGTATAGAGACCATAGGTCTTTATATAGACCATATGGTCTGTATAGAGACCATAGGTCTTTATATAGACCATATGGTCTGTATAGAGACCATAGGTCTTTATATAGACCATATGGTCTGTATAGAGACCATAGGTCTTTATATACACCATATGGTCTGTATAGAGACCATAGGTTTTTATATAGACCAATTGGTCTGTATAGAGACCATAGGTCTTTATATAGACCATATGGTCTGTATAGAGACCATAGGTCTTTATATATGGTCTGTATAGAGACCATAGGTCTTTATATAGACCATATGGTCTGTATAGAGACCATAGGTCTTTATATAGACCAATTGGGCTGTATAGAGACCATAGGTCTTTATATAGACCAATTGGGCTGTGTAGAGACCATAGGTCTTTATATAGACCATATGGTCGGTATAGAGACCAGAGGACTTTATATAGACCATATGGTCGGTATAGAGATCATAGGTTTTTATATAGACCATATGGTCTGTATATAGACCATAGGTCTTTATATAGACCATATGGTCTGTATAGAGACCACAATTCTTTATATAGACCATATGGTCTGTATAGAGACCACAGGCCTTTATATAGACCACTTGGTCTTGATAGAGACCATAGGTCTTTATATAGACCACTTGGTCTTGATAGAGACCATAGGTCTTTATATAGACCATATGTTATAAATATCCTCATTTTTCTTATCCTTCTCAATACATAGCAATCTATTTTCCTCATTACTGTTCCTTAAAGTGTCTTTTAATGTAATTTCATTCCTATTTTCATGTCATCAGACGTCGTAGTTCATAAAACTCGTTGTACTTTCACGTTAATGACTTGCTTGGGTGCATCATCGTCCATGTGCCAAGTCATGTTGGTTCAAAGTCCTTTTAATGTCCAAAAAAATAAAACCAAACTCATTTCAAATCATACTCCTATTACACACACACACACACCATGTCCTAACAAAAAATACATATGAGCAGCTGTAATAAACTTAACTGGCAAGACAACAAAACAGGGCTATGAATTTAATAATAGCATGTTATTTAACCATAAACTCTTGTTGTAGCTGTATTTAACAACGTTAGCTTGCAATTGTGGCTGTGTGTGTCTGCATGTGTGAGCATTTTTGTAGTGGTGGGCGGTGTCTTTATCTCTGTTTTTCCAAAACCAAAGCAGATTATCATAATTTGTTAACTGCTGCACAATGGGTTGGAATTAGTTCTGTTATACGAAATATGCAACAAGTTTGAAGAAATGTTGTTGAAAGTGTTTTTAAACAAATATCTGTTTAAAAAATCCAGGCAGTGATAATTGTTGAAAAAATATTGTTTAAAAAATCCACCCCTATCCAGGCAGTGATAATTGTTGAAAAAATATTGTTTACAAAAATCCACGCCTATCCAGGCAGTGATAATTGTTGAAAAATCCACGCCTATCCAGTCTGTGATAATTGTTGAAAAAATTCCAGGCTGTGATAATTGTTGAAGAAATATTGTTTTAAAAAATCCACGCCTATGGCTGTAATAATTGTCGAAAATAACTATCATGCCATTGTGCACTATGTTCGAGCCTGTTGACTATGACTATGCGTTTCATTTTGTTGCTTCTAACCACCCTCTACCACCCTCCCCGTGTAAAGCAACTCCTTTTTATGGACGACGGACATGCATTCTTGCATATGTGTAAATTTATACACGCATAAAGACTCTAAACCCAACAACAACACCAACATGGAGAGCATCGTCATTATTGTCCTCATCAAACACACCTTTTTTTAGCATGTCGAACAATAAAATATACGCTTGAGTTGCATTGTCTGTGCACTTAAAGACATCGAGTCGAGTCAACAAACACCAACCCCACCAACAACATTGGTAGCATACCCCACACATACGACTAATATAGAAAAATATCCTATCATACATATGAATTGCTTGCTGTTACTACCATTATGAACATGGTGTGCAAATCATGTTCACAGCTATGAGGGGGCATGGGGTAAGCAGTTTTACTCGTAATGCCTTGGTCCGGCTCAATGGGTTGTGGCTATGTAGGAAGTATCTACGCCCGGTAATGTTTAAATGCCAAGGAATGGCTTTGAATTACTTACATGACGATACATACGATTACAAAATGTAATTACACACATGCTCACACACACACACCCATACATGCAAACTAACGTACTCGCACTTCAATTGCATGGATAGATGGGTTTCGTGAGTGAATGTGTCCAGTTACATATTTAAACGGAAAAGTCTTCAATAGACTTGACGTGTTGGAGGTACGCTGGGCTCAGAGCTGAGGGAGAAATGTGTGTTTGTGTGTGCGTGTAGAGCAGTGTGAATGTAATTCTCATAATCTGTTATATTACATTTTGTGTGATCGCCTTTACACGCCTTTCAATACTCATATATGAGCGTGTATATATCACACCTAGGCGTTAATGACATATTTTCATGAATACGCCGTTAACATGGAGTACGATAAAGTATTTATGGAAAAAAATGTGCAAAAAAGGTGGGTGAGGTAGGATGATACATTTCCTGCAAGGCACATCCTGACAACTCGAAGTAATATGTTTCTAGAAGATTTTTTTAAATTATCACAGCCTGGATAGGCGTGGATTTTTTAAACAATATTTTTTCAACAATTATCACAGCCTGGATAGGCGTGGATTTTTTAAACAATATTTTTTCAACAATTATCACAGCCTGGATAGGCGTGTATTTTTTAAACAATATTTTTTCAACAATTATCACAGCCTGGATAGGCGTTGAAGGCCAAGTTGTCCCTCTTTAAAGGTGACTGGGTGTGTTAATTTCCACACACGATACAAGGACATTGATATTCACTTATAAAACACATTCCCCTGATGCCAATGACCAAAAGCTTACATGTATGTATGTAAAAAAATTCTACTTTTCAATGTATGTATGTTTAATTACAATTCTGCATTCATCTATGATTTCCACACACATCCACTCCAAAGTCTGTCATTTAACTTTGCCCATTGCAACGAACGAACATTTGGAACAATTTCACATCGTCTAAGCCTGCGGCTATTATGTCTCGACATTTTTCTGGTATTTTCATAGTTGGTGTTTGGTAAACTGCCCAAAGAGACAACGGCATCATCCGATGACCATTGTTATTGCTTCTTTGTGGCATTGTTAGAAAATGATGAGGAAAAAAAACATCGAGAAAAACACACACACTGGCAGACAGAGTTAAAGGGCATAACGGATAAATGAAATCGTCTCCGGATTAAATGTCAACATTTGTTTTTTTTTTTGGGTTTTGAGAGTGAAAACAAAAGGGGACAAATTTATTTTTGTTACACGGGGAAAAAAATTTGGGAGACAAAAAACTGCCACAAAGTCAAACGCCATCATTTTTACATTTTTTTTAATTTTATTGAATGAAAGCAAAAATGTCGGAAATAGCATTAAGTTTTAGAATAAGTTTAGATTTGTTCGAATTGGTCACCTTTGGCACGAATTATGGCCAATGAAACCGTCACACGTTGCCCGAATTTTGCTCTGCGGTATTTTGGCCCATTCCTGTCGAAGCGCTTGAGGTGATCGACACTTTGGTATTTTTTAGTGCCAACCTTGCATTCCAAAATACTCCAGACACAATAGCCCAACGGATTGGTATCCGGAGATTTTGGGCATTGTGCGCTGGAAATGAAGCGAGGAACCTCATTTTGTAAATATTCTTGGGTGGCGCGTGCTGAGTCCTGTTGGAATGTCCAAAGTCTGCGGCCAAAATGTTTGAGTGCCCAAGGCTTTAATACACCCTCCAGAATATTTTCGCGATAATATTCGGCATATATTCTGATGTCACAATTCGATTAATACGAGCGGAGAGCGACCATCGGCTGTTATGGCGACCCCACACCATCACCATGACCGGTGCTTGAGTTCTGGTGGCCAACCGAAGGTGCACATTTTTAGCTGACCTCTTTGGCAAGTAGACACTATCATTTTGTTTCTTTACAAACTGCTGGACAACGAATTCTTTCTTATCGGAGAAAACCAAATTCCGCTGTTCACCACTTTCGGTCAATCAAAGCACCTCTTTAGCTCTTTTGAGTCTATTTGGAATTTCAATGGCTTTACCCCGAGCACATGTTTCAATATTTGCCGAATGAAATATTGCGATATGTTCAGCTCACGAGCCATTTTTCTGCCAATGAGATATTTTGCTGTTTTCTTCCGTCCACATTCTTGACGTCGGGCTACGCTACTAGTATCACGGTAACGAGCGATGGTACGAGACACAATGCTGGAGTGCTCTAACGCTAGCCTCTTGTGGTTTTCCAGCCAAATATAAAGAAATCACAGTATGACGCATGAATTCCATCACGAATAACTTTTTTCTGGAAAATTCTCACCAAAATTATTTTGTATGCTTGTAAATAATATAATGAGCTGTCACTGGAATGATTTTAACAGTTGTCGGACGAGTGGCTTAGCAATCTGAAGTTGGTTGCAGTTTTTTCATCTCACACCTCCCTTTTGGTATATAGAGAAACGTCCATTTTTTAAGGAAATGATCAAAAAACAATATGAGTCAAAAGCCCTGTTTATAATTATAGTTACATCGCAAAATCTCTGCGGCTTATTTTGATCCATTTTTCCTTATGGTTTCGTTGCTTGTATGGCTAGTATCGCTGCCTTTTTTAAGTTAATGTTGTCCAGATCAATACCATCCCATGGCATAGCATTAAAACTCTTCCATTTCCGGAAATTTGAAAGTTTTCGCCGAATTTCACCGCTGTAGAGGTTGTAGCTTAGCATTCCAGATTCTCGGAGGGTGAACAAATCTTTGCAGGTGTTATCTCAGAACACTTTTAATATAGTTCTTAATTTGTTCTTAATAGCCGTACCCATACAATAAACAAGCTTATTTTTCGGTACGTTGAAGTTCAACCAGAGTGTATGTAATGTTTTTCTCGATTTGTGGGTAAAAAGTGAATCCCTCTTTTCGCCAGAAGCCCCTAAAAAGTTTATGTCTCTTAAGCGAAAATGTCGGCGTATGATCTGTTTTGCCGAAGTTTCAGCAGACCACTTGCTGCGGAGTGGTTCTTCAACGAACAACTTTCGTTGGATTTGTGTCGTCTTCTATGTCCAGCACCGCCGATTGATATTTTATTTCACACTCATATGCATAAATCCATGATTCGTTGGCTTTGACTATCTCTTAAAAGTCTCTCGAAGCAAAGTGACCTATTTTTTTTTTTTTCAAAAAAATGTTTGAACCAATTCACAGGAGCCTTATTTTGAGAGATTTTTCCATCAAAAAGCCTGTAAATTGATATTAGGGTTAGTGAAGAGTGAACAACTTTTTGGCAGATCGGTTTCAATATAGGTGTATATTTTGACCTAATCCGCATTTTGGAAAGCATCTGCTACTTTGCTCTCGACATTTCTGAGGGTAAATCCATTATGAAAATGTCGATAAAATCGTAGGAATGATCGAAGTTTACCGGCATGTTAGCAGTCGTAACATCGCCCAGAAACTAAAAATCCAACATAAAACTGTTTTAAACCATTTATACAAAGCTGGATTCAAAAAGAAGCACGATGTTTGGTGCCAAACCAATTAACAGAAAAAAATAGGATGGATCGAATTTCCATCTGCGAAGCCTTGGTCAAACGGACTGAGACAGACCTATTTCATAAACGGATGGTGATTGGAGATTACAAATGGATCACATACAAAAACCCTGTGCGAACCCTGTGTGGCCAAACCCGAACTGGAATGGAATTATTTATTACGAGTTGCTTCAATATGACCAAACGATAAATTTTGATCTTTGATCTCTTCGGGAGTTTGTTTGGGATGTTTTAATGCATCCGTCATACAGTCCGGAAACCAAGCGATTATCATCTTTTTCTTCCATGCAAAAAATTTTTTAATGAAATCGACTACTAGAGTTTTTTTTCCAAATAGAGAGCAGGACTTCTATGAGAGAGGCATTATGAATTTATCTTTAAAATGACAAAAAAATCATACAACAAAACGGTGCATATTTGACCCAAATCGGACATTCCGAAGCATGTAGAAATAAAGTCCTATTGTTCATATAAAAATAATGGATTTCTTTTTTCCATATAATGATCCCGGTATTTTGAAAGTTGTATCTTCACTCTTCCATCGACGTGGCTGAAATTTCATATTCCAGAATTTTGGAAGATTTTAAACCGAAAATTGTCGACCTAGGACCACTATGTGATGGATGTCGTGAAGGCTGTCCGTGAGGGCAGTTTCATAAAATCTCTCAAGGTGCTGCCCCATTTACCCACCGAACTTGCTTAATTGAAAAAGTACTGATTTAGCATTCATTTTGTATAGCATTCACATTAAGGTCCCGACCTATTTCTGGTAATTTCAGGGTCTCAGTCGCAATTTTCCACCGAAGTTTTATATAATTCACACATAAAGGCCTCGCTTATATTACAAATACTTTTACATATATTTTTAAAGACCTTCTTCATGGTCTGACCTACCAGCACACAATGCAATAACATAGTCGCTTTATAAATGTTCAGACCGCCTTTTGGAATTTTGAATGCTCATCACATGGCGAAGAGTATAAGAATTTCGGTCCGGTCGAATTCCACCACATTTTTAGTTGTTGCTAGTAAAAGTTTGCCAGATCAATATTTTTAAATTTCTGGTCTAATAATTTAATTATTTAAGAAAAATGTTTTCACTTCGATTTATGACCCAAAAACTTAACAGGTATCAATAAAATTCATGCCAGAGCCGTATGATACATAAATTACAGTTTTGGCCAGTCAAAAAAGTGCTGAGTTGTGTCGATGTTTAAGAGCTAGCATTAATTCAGTACAAAATGATTTGTCTTCCCTTGTTTTTTTCGAATTGTTTTTGTTGTTTTTCGAATACCTTCGAAGATTTTAGGTTTACCACCTGATCACTTTTGCCGAAGAAACAGACGACCATTTGCCAAAAAAAGAAATCCTGAGATAATTACGGGAGGGAGCGTTTGAAGAAAAAAAACAAGTGCAATATCAACTGTAGACAATTGTAGTACAACTACATTAGCTATTAAGAAAAACCTGACTATTATTATGTAGATATCACCCCTGAAGATGCAATTTGATAATTGCGAAATATCGGGAAATATTTGAATAAATAAACTAATTTAACAAAAGACCTCAAGCTCAGATTATTTATTACTTCACGCACGACCTCAATGTTCGGTTGTATGGCATAAGGCCCGTCTTGAACGAGCTTCGTCGTCTTTGCGCTAACAATTTAATTCATAAGCCAGGGTTTTACTGTTCGATATGATGGTGCTTCATCCCCATAAAAATATTTAAGTTCAACGATGCCCTATTGTAGTGATACTAAATGTCGACATTTTTTATATCTAACCTCAATCTGAAGGATAATATTGAATTCGATCACTGTTTAGCTTAGACAGTTTCTATAGTTTCCATTGGTTTTTCATTGTGATATATATTTAGTTAATTTTTTCACAGTGTAATTTTTGTTTTAACAGTCTAGTAATGGTAGTTGTTTAAGCGATATCTGCTGCATTTAAATACAGAACAGTCGGAACCACATCTATGGATCTCGTTTTTTCTTCCATTTCTATTATTGTTTTGTTTTTTATTTTAGTTCTAACCACAAACTGTCTGGCAATCATTCAATTAAAAATGAACAAAACAGAATAATGTAATTATTGTGACGTTTTGCCACAAAAGGTCAAATAACATCGAAAAGTTTTGTGCAAAAAAATAACAACTAATAATTTTTGTATGTGGAAATAAAGCAAAATTGTATATGAACATTTTTAAAATATTTTAAAGTTGTGTAATATTTAAAAAAAAATAAATATAAAGAGTAGAAAATTATTTTTCGGATTGAAAGTCCCTTATTGCGTTTACTAAGATTTAAGATGGGTAAATTTGCTATAGATTAATTTTTAAGTATCAGTACAATACAATTTGTTTGATTGTTACTCTTTTAAAACATTCTACAGAAATTTCGCTCGTTGGAGTCGAGTATGGACCCTCAACGACAAGATATCGATATTGGCATGTTTAAATTGTCCTGAAAACAAGAGCTACTAAATACAAATATTGTATTGTTTATGGTAATTTGGAAAATTGGAAAAAAATATGGAATTGTTTTGGGGCTTTTTCATGAAATTATTATAACAATTTTCGACGTGGATTCGACAAATTAAATATTTGATGTAGCTTCTATGGCTTTGGTCGTCTCAAAAAGATTTATTGCGTCACAGAACTTTTATACCAAATATCCTATTTCATCTAACAGTTTCCATATGTCTTGAAAAAAGTGTTGGTGCAAATAAATAAAAACAAAAAAAGAAACAATTAAAGAATTGTCAGTCGATGTTGCCGATAGATATATACCCTCAGCTTATGGTTTGCGGATGTTTATGGAATTACACACATGTTCTATTATTTGATTGGAAAGTATCAAAGATGGTGGAACGATGGTTCCACGGACTTTTCAAAGAAAAACGATAAATTAGGAAATGCAATTTAAAATTAGAGCATACTTAACAGTATTTTTAATTTCATTCACTTCACAACCATTATAAATTTAATTTACTTAATAATCATCATTTACTTCTTAATCATCATACAATTCGTTAAAATAATCTTCCTCTTCATCACCATTATCATTTTCCTCTTGGGTAAGGATAAGTAAGTCCATAGCAGTCTGAGGCATTTGCTGTATTTTCTTTTTACAACTTTTGCTCGAAATAAATGGATCTGAACTTAAAATAAATCTATTAAAGACATCTTCTATTGTATTTTCCCTACTGAATTTACTGGAAAAGTGCTCCCAATAGATTTTGAAGACCTTATTTATGGCTTCCTGAAATTCATCATTTTGCTGAGTTATTTTACAAATTCTTTAATAAGTCAAACAATGCACCAAAAAGACAAAAAAATGTTCTGGAATTTGTAAGCTGAAACTTCATATTTTAAGAAAATATAAGCAGTTTTACTAAGTTTCGCCGATGATTCGGTTGAAATCCAATACAAACATCAAAAATACCTCATTTTTGGAGCAATTTCCAAAAATGATTAACAGACCATTGGGTCTCATCACACAACATAAATTAAGTCTGAAGGAAATGTTAAATGTTATTTGACATCAAATCGGATATTCCATGCCATTGTTATTGAATTATCAAATGTTCACAATTTTATCCGATTGTGGTCGAGGTACATTCGATTTGCCTTATATTGGATTAAAAGTGTTCACCCTTTATGGAGAGTTACCAGAAGGAGAATACTAATGGGTCCATCTTCGGACATGATCTTTGACTTCAACTAAGTTTGGTATAAATATTACGATGTGCACAGTTGGAATGAACTTGGTTACTTCCTTCCAGAGTTATCGTACACACCAGCCGGCTAGGCAGACATACAGACGGACGGACGGTTGTGTGAAACGGATTTCGTTTGTAAGAATCATGGAGTATAAAACCAATATTTCGATGAGGTAAATTTTTGCTGAATCAAAGTGTATATACCCTCATTAGCTATAAGGCTGTGCGTATTAAAATCTGGTGATCCGATGGTCTATATGATTCGTAAGTTGGGTTATGATTGCACTGGTGCTATTCGTTTCAAAACTAATAGGAACTATAACTTTGAGCAATTTCCACAAAAAACTGAAAGGCAATTTGTATATCCTGACAAGTGCCAACATCACCAACACATAAAACCATTGATACCAGCAAATTGTCATATTTTGCATGAAAGCCAGGAGAGGTGTCATAGGTCAAGTTTTTGTGTTATGGCGCGATGATATATTTATGAAAATAAGCTTTATATCAGTGAATGGGGGTATTTCTGGTTATTTTTTTGAAATGAAGAAGACCCACCCAATCAATCTCGGTTTTTTTTAATTTAATTCGAACGTACACTAATTCACGAATGTCCCTATACAAATTCAAATGGAAAATCTCAACAACTCTTGAAGATATATCCGATTTATTGTGTTAGCGTCAAGTAACGGAAAGAGTGATTCTCAAACTTTATACGCGTTTTTATTGGAAACTGGCGAGCATGATTACTCAAAACTACTAATCCTATCTCTAATTTTGACAAGTTTAGCTGTGAGTATATAGCTATCAAAATAAAAAAGGTCCAACATTTTCTTAATTTTTGTGTGAAGTTTTTGAATCCTAGTTCATACGAGAATCAGACATGTACTCTTTCTAAATCCTTTGAAAATTTCGTATTCCGATGTTCCAGTGATCAACAATTATGCTGTTATTTTTAATTTTGATGAAAACAAATTGGTAACTGTTTTCTTAATTTTTTTCTTCTCTTTAAAGTTTTTGTGTACGAGAAAGTTATTTTCAAGATTGTGGTAAGTTTTTATTTCCTAGCATAATATCTATATAAAAAATCTATATATATATATATATATATATGTTATTAATAACCTACAGCAAAACATGAACCTATATCGAAAATATTCTAGCCTCCAAAATATAATAACCCAATCATAAGTGCCAGAAATGCAAATCTGGTAATTTTACATACATACAATTTTACATAATACATGTGTTAAAAATTGAGGAAATCGGAAAAATCTTATTACAGTTATTTTTCCAGGTTCAGGCTCTGACTTGATCAAGCTTATTTATACCTTATGGAGTCTTCGAAGAATGTTCAAAGGAGTTGCAAACGGAATGACAAATTTAATATACACTGCAACTTATTGTGGAGGGTATACTATTTCTAGCATTAATCAGTTTTCTTGCGTACTGGCGACGTTGTCAAACTGACATGAGGTCTAGTCTGCATATCATAATATTCACACCCAAACTTAGATCAAGTTCATAAATGGGTCCACTTTTTGATATCTCCTCCGAAAATAAATTTTATAATGGCGAAAGAGGTATACGATTTGAACCAAACCTTGTATACACTATTAGTTTATTGAAGCCAGTATAATGTTTGAAGATGTGGCTTTTTGCTCCACTTATTCGGATACCTCCCCCATAAAATGACATAATTTAACGCACCTCAGAGATGCACAAATACAACTACACACATACATACTCCTCACACACCTATGGTATTCAAACTCATACACCATACACATTCTAACATTTGTTCTATTCTATACTCGTATGGAAAGGAAAACAATAACAAATATGAAGAAGAAGACCAAGCTGAGGCAGTAGCGGAATCTCAGGAAAAAAATATGAATCATAAACAACCTGTTCGCATGAGCGGATGTCTATGCATAAAAAAGGTAGCATGGAAAAAGTTTTCTTGAAAAGAAAAATCATACTCTCGACTATAAGTTTGTTTAATCCTTCCTACTTTTGATGTCCTCATACATTGTTGGTGCGTGTATGTGTGATGTTCCTTCTCTTCTCTTACCCGACATGAAGGCGACTGCCACACAAAATTTCAATGCTAAGTGGAAACATAAACAATGGTCATAATTTTATATTTTCAAAAAAAAAAAAGCTAAACAAAAGATATGGAAATGTATGAACATAAAAAAATAAAATGAGAGAATGTGGAGAGGTTCCTTTCAAGGAGGGGAGACAATACGACAGAGATTAGCTAATGTTGACATTATTTTTGCATTAAATTATGACTGTCAGCTTGATGATACAAAAAAGACAAATTATGTTAGAGTAAGAATTCTAAGGTTCACAGAGGATATGTTGGTCTTTGAAAAAATATTTGCTTTAAAAAATTCAAGACTTTGGTTTTTCAAAATATATTTTCTTTAAAAATTCAAGACTATGGTTCTTCAAAAAAATTAATTTTTATAAAATCCACACCTTCGGTTCTTTAAAAAATCTACACCTTCGGTTCTTAAAAGAATATTTGCTGTAAAAAACCTCACCTTCGGTTCTCCAAAAAATATTTTCTTTAAAAAATTCACACCTTCGGTTCTCCAAAAAATATTTTCTTTAAAGAATCCACGCCTTTTGATCCCTTCCAAAAATTCACGGCTTTTACTTAGCTGGCTTGTGACAGAACTTTCGTTCCATAAGCCGAGCTTAAAAAAGATTTCCAGGCGCGTCGGTCTTTTGCGCAGGTTTTTCAGTTTGAAATATCATATTCGGGAATGTTGTCTTCCACTTGATCTTTCCAACTTGTTTGTGGCCTTCATCTTCTGCGTGAGCTGTTTCGATTTTATATGCCTTTTGGGCTGTCATAGCCAACGTAGTCGCTGCAGCTCAATACGTCTAACAATGCCAATGTCCGAGAATAGTTGGTACAGCTCATGGTTCATTCGACTGTGATATTCACCGTCAACGCAGATCGGCCGATAGATCTTTCGGAGAATTTTTCTCTCAAAGACTCCAAGAGCTGACTCATCTGCTTGCGTAAGTACTCATGCTTGAGATCCATATAATAGCACGGGTAGTATAAGCGTCTTGTAGAGTGTGAGTGTGGTTGGCGGGAGGTGGCCTTGCTTTTGAGTTGCTTACTCAGACCATAGTAGCATGTGTTGGCCAACACTATCCTTCTCTGAATTTCAAAACTGATGTCATTAGTTTTATTTATGGCGGTACCAAGGTATATCAAATCTTTGACTACCTCGAAACTGTAGTTCTCAAGTTCCACAGTTGGTCCGAGTATACTGGACGTCTTGCGCGTTGACACCATCAGCTTGGGCTTTTCGCCCTCTCAATTCGTTCAAAGGTGGCTGTTACCGCACGCAATGTTCAACCCATTATATCGATGTCATCGGCGTAGGCGAGTAACATGTGTTGTTTGGTGTACAGAGTGCCATTTCTTTGCCTCTTGTATGATCTTTTCCAGAAGGATGTTAAAAAGGTCACACGACAAACTGTCACCTTATCTGAATCCTCGTTCGGTATTAAAGGGCTCCGAGAGGTAATTTCCGACTTTAACTGCTGATCTTTTGCCAGTTAAAGTTATCCTGCATAGCTGTATTAATTTTGCAGGAATGCCGAACGTAGATATGGCTTTAAACACCTCTGAACAGATAGGGCTGTCGAATGCGGCTTTATAGTCGACGAATAGGTGGTATATGTTTTTCGTGGGTCTTTTCCAGGATTTGGCGCAGAGTGAAAATCTGGTCAATGGTGGATTTGCCAGGTCTGAAGGCGCATAGGTAGGGTCCAATAATGTCATTGACCATTGGCTTCAGTCGTTCACACCGCACACTGGATAGCATTTTATATGCAATGAGAAGGAGACTTATTCCTCATATCGTTTTGTCTCTTTTTTTGTACACGGACACAGGATTCTGATCGTACCATGGGTTTCTTTGTGGTGGTTTTTGGTACCCAAGTTTTGTTTTTGCTGCAGTTTGTAGGAAGAGTGCAATTCTCTGCCATTGTACTTCTACATTATTATCGGGACAAAAAATGCTTTCGTCAGCAGGTGGTTAAGTTTCGACGTCGAGTTTCCGTATTACATTAGATCGCAACTTTGCTGCTACATTAAGACGGGTGTGAACCTTGGCTGCGACATGGAAGTGGTTCGAATCGATATTCGCTCCTCATATCGATCGAACGTCTAAAACTCTGGATGAATGTCTTCCGTCTATCACAACATGATCGATTTGATTCCTCGTTGTTCGATCGGGAGAATATCAAGTGGCCTTGTGTATATAGAGATGCTTGAATCTGGTGCTGCTAACTACCATGTTTTTTGCTCAACCTCATGCCGTTGTCTGATGTTTCTTCATGGAGACTGAATTTTCCCTTCCGATTTTTGAATTAAAATCTCCTAGCAGAATAATATTGGCTTTGTACTTCTTGAGTACACCCGCCATGGCGAAAACTGCGTCTGTTCTGTACCCATTTTTTGTAGTTCTTATGGGTGAACTCGCGGCACATATCAGCTAACTATTTCAATGGATGATGAAAATAGTTACCCCAGATGACACCACGGGGAGGTCAGTGTCCACAATTGAGATGAAAGAGGAACCAAGATAAGCCTGGACTTCGCCATGTTAAAGCCAAGCAGAGCCGTTGCTTGGTATTTATCATCCCCTACGTTCACGCCTTTGGTCCTTTAAAAAACATGTTCTATAAAAAACCCACCAAGAAGCGTGGGTCGTTTTGGTCCTTTCAAAAATATATTCCTTAAAAAATCCACGCCTTTGGGTCCTTTCAAAAATATATGCCTTAAAAAATCCACTCCTTTTGGTACTTTCAAAAATATATTCCTTAAAAAATCCACTCCTTTTGGTCCTTTCAAAAATATATGCCTTAAAAAATTCCACGCCTTTGGGTCCTTTCAAAAATATATGCCTTAAAAAATCCACTCCTTTTGGTACTTTCAAAAATATATTCCTTAAAAAATCCACTCCTTTTGGTCCTTTCAAAAATATATTCCTTAAAAAATCCACGCCTTTTGGTCCTTTCAAAAATATATGCCTTTAAAAATCCACGCCTTTTTGTCCTTTCAAAAATAGGTTTTTTAAAATATCCACGCCTTTGGTCCTTTCAAAAATAGGTTCTTTAAAAAATCCACGCCTTTTGTCCTTTCAAAAATAGTTCTTTAACATCCAAAGGCCTGCTCCTTTCAAAAATATGTTCTTTAAAAAATCCACGCCTTTTGGTCCTTTCAAAAATATATTCCTTAATAAAATCCACGCCTTTTGGTCCTTTCAAAAATAGTTTTTTTTTAAATCCACGCCAATGGACCTTGATAAAATATTTTCTTTAACAAATTCACGATTTCGGCCCTCGGAAAAATATTTTCATAAAATAGCCTTTAATCCTTTAAAAAATTCTTTAAAAGTTCTGAAAACTTTTCTCCAAAAATCCTCCCAAACACTTAAAGACAGTCAGAATGAATTCATTACCACTCCGAAGGCGAACGTGCCAGCCAGTCCAAAGGAAGCCGCAATCAAGTCGCTTGCAAGAAAGACAGTGTCTGAATATATTGATGTGGCGGTGTGTGTGTATTTGCGTGCGTATGTGAAATATTAATTACACTTGTGGATCATACGCCGGTATATGTCTGTCTTTCAGTCTGTGTTCTGCTGCTTGTTCCATCTTGTCGTATTTTTTGCCCTGCATGTTCGTCACAATGTTCGGTGGTGCGAGATGTAATGGCATTTTACATTGCAATATAGCCATCATAATGCGTACAACACGTGTTCGTAATATCCACCAACCATGGAACAACAACAAATGACAGAGGCAAAGCCGCTTCAAACAATTTCAGATGGGTTTTATGTGCATAGCGATGTCGAAGTTGCTCCTGCTGCTGCTGTTGTTTGGTTTTGACTTCTCATGGGGTTCACTGAAGGAAATATTCATTTTCATTTGTCGAATAGAGTTGTATTCATTTCACTGCCTTGGCAGAGATGCGCAGTGAGAGTTTACGTTTAGCCGGTACCTTAAAGTAGTACTAAAATATCGAAGCTTTTGTACTAAATTGCGTTGAAAGCTCGAATTTGTTTTGGAGGATTATTGAAGTTAAAATAGAGCAATTTGTGAATAAAATTTTATTTGCATTAATAATGTTGGGCTCTGACGTACGTCTTATCCTGCTAATGTACGGATAGGGGACATGTTTTCTTATTCCCTCTTTTTGTTTTGTTTATCTTAGTCATGAGCTTGAATTATTTCGGTATGATAATAAATACACCTGTTGGTGTGTTTGTTTGCTTAGGGAACATGTAATGAAACAAATTTCAATGGCTTTGAAAGATTTGAAAGGACCCAAAGGCGTGGATTTTTTAAAGAAAATATCTTTGAAAGAACCAGAAGGCGTGGAGTTTGGTTCATCGATTGAATGAACCAAAGGCGTGGATTTTTTTAAAGAAAACATTTTTGAAAGAAACAAAAGGCGTGAAATTTTTAAAGAAAATATTTTGAAAAATACCAAAAGGCGTGAAATTTTTAAAGAAAATATTTTGAAAAATACCAAAAGGCGTGGAATTTTTAGAGAACATATTTTTTATGGTAGGGTAGGGGATGGTAGATATCATGCAACGGCTCTGCTTGGCTTTAACATGGCGAAGTCCAGGCTTATCTTGGTCCTTCTTTCATTTCAATTGTGGACACTGACCTCCCCGTGGTGTCACCTGGGATAGCTATTTTCATCACCCGTTGAAATAGTGAGCTAATATGTGCCGCGAGTTCACCCATAAGAACTATAAAAAAATGGGTTGAGGCGTCGGGTTAGTTGCCCACTCTCGGAAAACCCAACCTACTATGAAAAAGCTAAGAAAAAGAAAACCAAACCCCCCTAATGTTGACGACCCCCGCAAACGTATAAAGGACCACGATCTGCGAATCTGCTCTTGGAATGTGCGCAGCTTGTATAGGACAGAGGCAGTTCTCGCTTTGGCGGATGTACTCAAGCCGATATTATTGCCTTACATGAAATGCGATGGAAAGGGAAGGGCGAAAGTAAATCAGAATATTACGCCCTGTATTATAGCTGCCATGAAACGAGACAAAAATTTGGCTGCGGATTTATTGTTAACAGGAGAATAAAAGACCTCGTCTCCAGATTCACTCCAGTAGATGAGCGAATTCCTATAATCCGCAGAAAAGCTAAGTTCTTCTACATCAGTCTTATTTGCGCCCATGCTCCGACATAAGTCAAATATGAGCAGGCCAATGATATATTTTACGAGCGCCTTGAAACAGCATATGATCGCTGTCCTGGCCATGATGTTAAAATTCTGCTAGGAGATTTTAATGCAAAAATCGGAAGGGAAAATATCTTTGGCCCACCGTCCGAAAATTCAGCTTTCATGAAGAAACATCCGACAACGGCATGAGTTTGATTGACTTCGCTGCAGCAAAATACATGGTAATTAGCAGCACCAGATTCAAGCCTCTCGATATACACAAGGCCACCTGGATTTCTCCTGGTCTAGCAACGAGAAATCAAATTGATCATGTTGTGATAGACGGAAGACATTCATCCCGTGTATTAGACGTTCATCGATCCGAGGAGGGAATATTGATTCGGACCACTACCGTGTAGCAGCCAAGGTTCGCACCCATATTAATGTTACAGCAATGGTACGATGTAATACAAATCGGAAACTCGACGTCGAAAAGTTGCAAACATAACTGGTAGCCGAGGTCTACTCCGCTCAACTTACCCACGTGCTTGACGAAAGCACTTCTTGTCCCGATAATAGTTTAGAAGCACAATGGTAAAGAATTGCCCGCTCTCTACAAACTGCAGCAAAAGGAACAATTGGGTACCAAAAACCATCACCAAGAAAACCATGGTACGATGTGAAAAGCGCAGCGTATAGGGCAACCCTGCAGACAATAGCAACACGTAATGTGATGGAGAACTATCGGGAGAAAAGGAGAGAGGAGAAACGTGTTTTCAGAAAAAAGAAGAAGAAGAGATTTACAGGAGTCAGAATGAAGTCCGGAAATTTTACCAACGAGTAAAACACCATACCGATGGTTCTGGTGCAGGCACATCCTCCTGCA
>NW_026879693.1:0-27622 GCF_032173495.1 Musca vetustissima | reverse complement strand
ACTTTCTTCTTGGCCACTTGGTTAGATTACGTATTGCTCTGTTGGTCAAATTAGACTTGGTCCAGATCTTCCGAAGTTACAAAAGACATTACTGGGTTGGATAGTGACTGGGAGGTACAACTCATCAAGACCTAACAGCATTGGCAAATCTTACCTAGTGTCAACTGAGGAAACAATTAATTTGAACTTGGAACGACTTTGGAAAATCGAAGAACTGGAGAAAAATAACAAAAAATTTCATTGGAACAAATTGAATGTGATAATTTTTTTATAAACAATGTAACTCGTGAATCATGTGGTAGAATTGTTGTTAAACTACCTTTCAAGGAATCTCCTTTATCCCTTGGACAATCTCACAATACAGCTCTTCGACGCTTTTCTGCTCAAGAACGACGGCTAGCAAATAACCCGGAGCTTAAATCCTAGTATGTAAGTTTTATGAGAGAATATGAGAATTTTGGGCATATGACTCTTGTTAAAAATTTAAAATTGGATGAACCTCATTCCTATATTCCCCACCACTGTGTGCTCAAACCTAATAGCACATCAACAAAGCTTCGAGTGGTGTTTGATGCCTCATGTGCTACATCTTCTGAGAAATCACTCAACGAAATTTTAATGGTTGGTCCCACAATACAAGAGGAGCTTTTCCTGCTGCTACTGCGCTTCCGACTTCATCGTTTCGCTTTAACCGCAGACATTGTAAAAATGTACAGGCAAGTCTTGATCAGCACAGAAGACCGTAAGTTTCAATATATTTTTTGGCGATATTCGGACGAAGAAGAAATTAAAACATATCGGTTGAATACCGTAACATACGGCACTTCAGCAGCACCATTTCTTGCAGTTCGTGCTCTACATTATCTTGCCGATGAATACTCTGAACGATTTGAGATTGGTGCAAATGCTTTAAAAAATTCATTTTATGTTGATGATTTCCTAGGAGGTGCTGAAACTATTGCAGAGTTAACCGAGCTTAAACACCAAGTAACAGAACTGCTTAAAATTGGGTGTTTCGAGCTAGACAAATGGCATTCGAATCACGAAAATTTTCGTCACGATAATTCGGTAAAAGATTTAAACATATATGACTCAATAGTCACGAATGCTTTAGGAATCTCTTGGGATCAACAGAAGGATCAGTTTTTGTTTTCATTCTCCCCAAAGCAGAAAACGGATATAGTTTCCAAACGCTCCATTCTATCGTTGTCATCCACACTCTTTGATCCACTTGGACTTGTGTCACCTTTGATTATAAAGGCGAAAATCATTCTTCAAGAGCTTTGGATAATAAAAATTGGATGGGATGAATCTGTTCCACAAGAGATTCATACTGCTTGGCTAGGTTTCCTCGATGATCTGCAAAACTTACATTTACTTAACATTCCTCGTTATTGTTTGTCACCAAATCCAGCATCAATACAATTACATGGCTTCTGCGATTCATCTATTCGAGCTTATGGTTGTTGCATTTACATCCGAGTTCTATCACGATCTGGTACGGTTTCCACACAACTATTTACAGCGAAGTCGAAGGTCGCTCCAACAAAGCGAAAATCATTACCATGTTTAGAACTATGTGGGGCTCACTTACTATCTAGACTATACAACAAAATACAACATATTCAAAGCATACCAAGGACTTCAGTGTATCTGTGGACTGACTCCCAAATAGTTTTGCACTGGCTGAAACAACACTCTTCCACCCTTTCAGTTTTTGTTGGAAACAGAATTTCGGAAATACAAGAATCTACGAACGGCTGCGTATGGAGGCATGTGGATCAACTGTATTGGATTTGACGTCGTCGATTTGGTTTGGTGGTCCAAACTTTCTCAAACAAAATGAAGATAAGTGGCCAATGAACAAATGTAATGAAATAAATCCCGAAGAAGTTAATAAAGAAAAACGGAAAACTACACTTCTTTTGGAGATACAACCTAATAGTATAAGCAAATTTATCGAGGGCTGCAGTTCGTACATAAGGATAATTAGAGTTGTTGCATGGATATTTCGTTTTTGGCATTCCTTATCTTCTCCAAAATCAATGTTTTTAAATTCTGATTGCTTACAACCCCAAGAACTAGAATACGCTCTGTTAGCTGTAGTTTGGAACGTACAACAACAATATTTCAAAGATGACATAAAACGCGCAGTCAAGAAAAGGGATCCACAGGGCCCACTTAAGGGCCTTAATCCATTTATAGACGATTCGAGTGGAATTGCAATTTTGAAAGTTGGTGGTCGTCTTGAACTTGCCCATGTTCCTGAAACTCAAAAACACCCCATGATTATGCCGAAGGAAAACAACTTTGTTAAATGTTACATTCAATATCTTCACATTAAAAATTACCATTAGTCTCTCTTGTCAGAATGCGTTTTTGGGTAATAAATTTACGAAATCTTTGTCGTACTATTGTGAATCGCTGTCCACACTGCATACGTTATCGTCCAAAACTATTACAACAAATGATGTCAAATTTACCAGCTGATCGTCTCAATCCCTCTCGAGTTTTCGCCAGATGTGCTGTAGATTTCTGTGGTCCCATAAACACGTATTTAAGAATCAGAGGAAAGGTGCCATACAAAACGTATGTAGCGGTGTTTGTCTGCCTAGCAACAAAGGCTGTTCATATCGAAGCTGTGTCGGATTTATCCACCGATTCCTTTATTGGCGCTCTAAAAAGGATGATAGGTAGAAGAGGTTTGCCAACAGATATTTTCTGCGACAATGGTACAAACTTTGTGGGTGCGAACACAAAACTCAAAGATTTGAAAAGGTTTTTGTTTGATGAAGATAACAAAAACCACATAAGCAATTTCTGCGCCAATGAGTTCATAAATTTCAATTTTATTCCACCCAGAGCACCCCACTTTGGTGGTCTTTGGGAGGCAGCTGTTAAATCTGCTAAGGGTCATCTAACTCGTACATTCACAAATACTCGCTTGACCTACGAAGAACTCGCCACTGCCTTAACTGAGATAGAAGCTATTTTAAATTCGAGACCTATATCGCCAATGTCGTCGGATCCGAGCGATTTAGAGGCCCTCACACCAGGCCATTTTATTATAGGTTGTTCGATGCGATCTCTTCCAGAGCTTGACCTCTCGTCCAAAAACGTAAATAATCTTGATCACTGGGCCCAAATTACTAAGATAAAACAGCACTTTTGGAAGAAATGGTCTCATGAATATATCAATGAGCTTCAAGTGAGAAACAAGTGGACGTCTTCCAACCCAAATGTTGCTGTGAATACCTTAGTGCTAGTACACGAAGACAATGTTCCTCCTCAGAAGTGGTTAATGGGTAGAATTATTGAAACTATAAGTGGAGGAGATGGACGAATACGAGTTGCCGAAGTAAAAACCAAGAAAGGAATTATTCGTCGACCTATTCACAAATTAGCCATGCTCTTAAATTGAAAGTGTCCTTTCAATGGGGCCGGTATGTTAGGTCAACGCATATTTATTGTCATCAATTCATGTAATTTATACTTAATTTATTAATTGTTATTATTATAATCGTCAATGTTGCATGTTGATCGGTGTCCACTGTATCTTTTTCGCGTTTGTTAATATTTCTTTCTCTGCTTTCGTTGGCCGTAAGCATAGCTAAGTAAATAATCGAAAACGAATATTTGCAATGAGTTGTTTGCTGTTCTTTCTAATGATAGTTAGAAATACAAACAGGATATATATTTCACTCAATTATACATTATTGCAGAATGCACTCAAGTAGAGGTACCGATCTGCATGTGTGTCTGTCGATGCATTTTTTTGTATTCTTCTTCTCACTTTTGTTATTTGTTAAATTTGTCCAGTTTTTAGAAATAATAAAGAACACATTCGAAAAAGAGTTGGAGCTGTGCGCATTTTTTGATTTTGCCGGTCTTGATATTTGGTGGTTTTTTACATTTACACTGGGAAGAACCCTCAGCATAAAAGTTGATTTTTTAAGTTTAAAATTAAGTTTATGCTACTCCAGGAAAACGCTTCTGGATTGAACAGACATAAAATCTAACGGAAAAATATATGGTATCTATATCTAAATCTTAACTGATTCCAACAAAACTTCGCAAACATCAAACTGGACCTAATTCAGTAAGATAAGCAAAATTTTGTCTCTATCGGACAAACATTGACAGTATGGTGCATCATTTACATAAAATCGGACGAAAATATATATGGGTGCTATATCTAAATCTGTCCGATTCCAACAAAATTTCGCATACATCAATCCAGACCTACGCTGTTCAAAATTTTGTCTCAATCGGACAAATATTGGCCGTATGGTTCTCCATTTACATAAAATCGGACGAAAATATATACGGAGCTATATTTCACTACTAGAACGAGGACGTGCTTTGAATGTTCTACAATATATGTAAATGTCGTTGAAGGAAAATATTTTATGTTACATGATTTATGCTAAATTGTACTCGCTAGGGATACGGACAGAGTGCATTTATTTTAATTTTCAGGAATAAAAAAAATACGTCTTTGAGAGGATATCGAAACCTGAATATTTTACTACTCCAAATGCTTCATGAATTAGTATGAAATTGATAAAATGTTTTATATTTATCATTTATTACATTCGAAGACTTCACCCTCCTTAGGCTAAATACAAAAAATCCCTATACACAATTTTAATTAACAAAATTATGTTTCCAGAATTATATAAATTTCATTGTTGCTGCCTCATTTTTTAACTTTTACAAAAACTGCGGCTATTTGCAGAATGTAATTTAATAATCACGTGAAAAGCTAAATTATTTTCTTCAAATCCTTTTCCTTTTATGTGTTAATAATATTAGAGCGGAGAACATCAAAAGCCAAACGCCTAAGCAGAGAATAACATAAAATTCATGGAATTATTGTCCAAGTAAACAATGTTCTATTTGATAATAAACAAAAGTATGATGTTATTGTTTGTTTATTTGCAAGTTAATTATTTAATACAAAATCATACTAAAGGAATCCGACTAATTTATTAAACATTCGAAAGGTCGAAAAATCATAAACATAGTGTTGCAATAACTATAAATTGAGATGACACAAATGATTTTATATTAGTCCTCATGAAATGTATGGCAATTTGGTATGATTTAGATGGTTTTAAAAATAAATAAAGTTAAAGGTGCACCATGTTTACATGAAATATTGAATAGGGCATTGAATTGATCATAGAACAACGTAAAATCGGTTCAAATTTTGATTTCAATTATGTAATTTATATCTGTAAATGGTACAGAGATATCCATGCAAAAATTCATCGACGTAGGTCCACATTTTCTGATAGCCTCCATATTAAGGTATCCCCTTTAGAGTATTTACCCAAAAATTTGGTATAAACTTATTAACTGGCGAACCCCATGACGCAGGCTGCCAAAATTTGGCTCACATATTTATACCCTTCACCACATTGTGGTACGGGGTATTATGTCTTTGTGCATATGTTTGTAACAGGTTGTAACAGGCAAAAGAAATAGAAATAGACCCATGGGTTCTTTTGAGAATGTGCATAGAATCGCTGTCCGTTCATGTATTTTTGTGAACAAAGTACAGGTCGTATTTACTATCCGATTTATATGAAATTTGGCACAGTTCACTTAATTGTCCCAAGGACGAACCCTATTGAAATTGGAGAAAATCAGTTCAGATTTAGATATAGCTACCATATATAGTTTCGTCCAATTTTGTGTGAATGATACACCAAACTCCCTATATTTGTCCGATTGGGACAAAATTTTTGCACAGAGCACTGAATGGCCCTCCAAAGATCTATCTGCAGGATATTGTACATATGAGCATATCTTGTAAGAACCCAGAGTGGTGAAGGGTATCATATAGTCGTCCGACATTTGAACTTTCTTTACTGGTTTAAATTAAAATAATTGCGTGAATTGTTCCGCGTTTTGGGTTTAGTTCTAGGACTATCTTGTAATCATTCTACCTGCGAATGATATCGAGATGAAAAAACTAGAACGTAGTATTCGAGAATAAATTATATCGGCACGCATTTCAGCCCAGTCCCCATATAATATTACCCACCGATTTTCCATTTTCTTCATATTTAGCGTAAAGGAAGGTATTGTGATGAAAAAATGTTAGTTTCAAAATTGAGCTATATAAGTTCTCAATTAGGCATAGTACCTCCTATAATGATAACTTCAAACGTTCGGTAATTCCTAGACGATTCAATCAAAATTGGTCCCGCTTAAGGTATAGCCTCGAGGGATGTACTCAAACAATTTTCATTTTGAACCATCAGCTGAAACCCAAACCTCCCAAATTAAACCTGGGTACGTTAATTAAACCAATTAAACCTCATATAACTGCAGTATTTCTATATATATATTTTAAAATTATACACCGAATACCCAACTATTTTCGATTGCACACAATCGGATCCGATTTGACGTGTGTCCAATTGTGTAGAAATCGGTTCCTATTAAGATATAGCTCCCATATTTATTTTCGTCCGATTTTTGTAAATGGTGCACCCAGGGTAGCCCCCATATAAGGGTACCCTCCAATTTTCGGTATTCTGGGGTTTTCAACCGAATTCGCTGTAATTTGGTATTTTGTAGTCGTATATGGGGACTACCCCTTTTAGGGGTAGTCCCCATATAAACCCCTTTTTATACCCTTCACCACACTGTGGTACAGGTATTATGTCTTTGTACATATGTTTGTAACAGGCAAAAGGAAACGAGATAGACCCATGGTTCCTTTTAAGAATATGCATAGAATCACTTTTTAAGTCGATTTAAGCATGTCCGTCCGTCTGTCTGTCCATGTATTTTTGTGAGCAAAGTACAGGTCGCATTTATGATCCGAATTGGATGAAAATTGGCACAGCTCATTTGTGTGGCCCAAGGACGAACCCTATTGAAATTGGGAAAAACCGGTTCAGATTTAGATATAGCTCCCATATATATTTTCGTCCGATTTAATGTAAATGGGGCACCAAAGTCCCTCTTTATCTCTCGATTAGCACGAAATTTGGCATAACGTACTGAATTGAGCCTGCAAAGTTTCGAGAAAATCGGTCCAGATTTAGATATAGCTCCCATATATAGTTTCGTCCGATTTCATGTAAATGGTGCACCAAAGTCCCAATATATCTTTCGATTTGCACGAAATTTGACATAACGTACTGAATTGAGCCTTGAATGATATCTGCCAAGTTTCCAGAAAATTGGTATAGATTTAGATATAGCTTCCAAATATAGTTTCGTCCGATTTCATGTAAATGGTGCATCAAGTCCCTATACATCTTTTGATTTGCACGAAATTTGGCATAACGTACTGATTTGAGCCTCAAATGGTGTCTGGTATGTTTCGTGAAAATCAGTCCAGATTTAGATATAGCTCCCATATATAGTTTCGTCCGATTTCATGTAAATGGTGCACCAAAGTCCCATATATCTTTCGATTTGTACGAAATTTGGTATAACGTACTTAATGGATGTTGGAATGATGTGTACTGAGTTTTGTGAAACTCGATTCAGATATATATATATATATATTTTCGTCCGATTTAATCTAAATAATGTACCAAGTTCTTATGTTGCATAGCGTTTTAAATTTAATCCAGAATGATGTGTGCCAAGTTTTGTGAAAATCGGCCAAGACTTATATATTTTCGTCCGATTTAATGTAAATGGTGCACAACATGTATCCTTCGATTTGCACAAAATTTGGCATAACGTTCTGAATTGATGCTGGAATAATGTGTGCTGAGTTTCGTGAAAATCGATTCAAATCTAGATATATATATTTTCGTCCGATTTAATCTAAATAATGTACCAAGTTCTTATGTTGCATAGCGTTTTGAGTTTAATCCAGAATAAAGTGTGCCAAGTTTAGTGAAAATCGGTTGAGATTTATATATAGCTCCCTTATATTATAGATTGATTTTAAGTAATTGACGCACCAAGGAACCAATATATGGCTGATAGGAACAAAACGTACTGAAATTAGTATAACCTAACCTGTGACAAGTTTCGTTGAAATCGGTTCATATTTGGATATAGCATCCATATATAAGTAAATTGTACATCAAACTCCTCATATTTGTTAGATTGACATCAAATTTTGCACAACGTACAAAATTGAGCATAGAATAACGTACTTGGGTTTTTTAGAAGTACAGACCTATCCCAACGGTTGTCCTATTGATATTTGTTTGAAGTCAGTATGTAAATCGACTTTGTTCCATTGTAACAAACGAATGACATGTTTATGGATAGATCTAGGTAGATTTACATTTAGATAAATATCACATATTTTATTTTATACCCATAGTGGTGAAGGGTATCATATAGTCGGTCCCGTCCGACTTTACTACTTTCCTTACTGGTTTATATTAAAAAATAGTTAACTGATTTGTTCCGATTTTGAGGTTACCTTCATATACCCTTATTCCACCATAGTATGGGGGATATGCTTTACTTGAAATTGTCCTTTTGTACCCTACATAGTATGGAATTGTAAGATGATTTAGTCGATTTATCCATCTGTTGTAATCATTCTTACTTTGGAGTATATCGAGATAAAAAACTAGTAGGTCAGGTTCGAGAATGACTATATCGGCTCGCTTTTGGGCATAGTCGCTATCGGCTTAAATCTGGGTCTTCGGTGCACCATTTACACTAAATCGTACGAAAATATATATGGGAGCTATATCTAAATCTGAAGCGTGCGTCATTGGGCCAAATAAATGATTTATGCCAAATATCATTGACTTCGGATCATAAATGCGACCTGTACTGTGGTTACATTTTAGCATGGGCAGACAGACGGACGGACATGGAAAAATCGACTCAGAAAGTTAATATATGGATACTCTCAAGAGGAAACACGTGTCTATCTCGTTTCCTTTTGCCTGTATCAAACATATGCACAAAGACTTAGCACCTTGTACCACAGTGTGGTGAAGAGTATTAATATTAGCTTCCAAATTGAGCTATATCGATCCTTAATTAGGCATAACCCTTCATATTATAAAACCCTTTATATTATAAACTATTTGGTCTACATTACGGGTTGCAACAATCGATTGGTAGAATTGTCGTTATAGGTCCACTTTTTGGTATGTTCCCCATATTTCCACTTCACGCAACTGTACCTATTCCTATGGTGGAGGGTATCCAAAGTTCGGCCTGGCCGAACATAACGCTTTTTTCACTTGTTTGTTTTCACGTTGACTTAGAAGATTAACGTGATTGAAAAATTATTTCCAATTTTTGTTGAATTGACATTTGCTTTGTGCAATTAGTGTATAGTTAACAAAACTGACATTTTTATACCCTCCACCATAGTATGGAGACCTCTTATTAGATATCAAATCTCTCCACTAAAAATTATAAATATGGGTCTATATTTTCGGATAGCCCCCATATAAGGTTACCCCCAATTTTGCGGTATTTTGGGGGATTTGATCGCATTTAGTCCGAAATCGCTCAAATTCGGTACTTTCAGTTCTTATTGGGTAGCAAATCTCTATACTACAAATCATATAGGTCAATTTTTTCGGGTAGCCCCCATATAAGGGTACCCCCCAATTTTCGTTATTTTCGGTTTTCAACCGAATTCGCTGAAATTTGGTACATTAGGTTCTTATTGGGCATCAAATGTCCCCATCCGGTTTTGACCGGATTTATTCACCGAACCCGAACTGACTGTAAGTTAGTAATTTGAGTTCTTATTGGGTAGCAAATCTCTCCACAAAAAATTATAAATATAAGTCAATTTTTTCGGGTAGCCCTCATATAAGTTATCCCCCAATTTCCGATATTTTGAAGTTCTTGAGCGCGTTTTTCAACCGAATTCGCTGAAATTTGGTACATTTAGTTCTTACTGAGTGCCAAATATCTCCACCAAAAATTATAAATATAGGTCCACTTTTTCTGGTAGCCCCCATATAACGATGTCTCTTAATTTTCAGTATTTTGGGATTTCTGATCTATTTTTCCGTCGAATTAGCTGTAATTTGGTATTTTGAGTTCTTAATAGGTACCAAAACTCTCCACAAAAAAATTATGAATATATGTCCATTATTTCGGATAGCCCCCATATAAGGGTCCCCCCCAATTTTCGGTGTTTTGGGGTTCTTGAGCGCGTTTTTCAACCGAATTTGCTGTAATTTGGTATTTTGTAGTCGTATATGGTAACAAATCTCCCTACCAAAAATTATTAATATTCATCAAATTTTAGGGGTAGTCCCCATATAACCCCCTTTTTATACCCTCCACCATCGTATGGAGGGTATAGTAGTTTTGTTTTTCCGTTTGTAACTCATCGAAATAATCATTTCCGACCCTATAAAGTGCACATATTCGTGATCAGCGTAAATTTTTAAGACGATCTAAGCATGTCCGTCTGTCCGTCTGTTGTTATCACTCTAGCGTCTAAACTAGTTGAGATAGATCGCCAAAATTTTGGACAGAGTCGTCTTTTGTCTGCAGGCAGGTCAAGTTCGAAGATGTGATATATCGGTCCACGTTTAGGCAAAGCTCCCATATAAGGGTAACCCCTATTTTCCGTAGTTTGGGGTTCTTGAGCGCGTTTTTCAACCTAATGCGCTGAAATTTAGTATATTGAGTTGTTTTTGGGTACCCAATTTCTCCACAAAAAATTATACATATAGGTCCATTTTTGCTGGTAACCCCCATATAACGGTACCCTCCAATTTTCAGTATTTTGGGGGTTTTGATCGTAGTTTTCAAGCGAATTGGCTGTAATTTAGTGCTTTGAGTTTTTATTAGGTAGCAAACCTCTGCACTTAAAGTTATAAATATAGGTCCATTTTTTCTGGTAGCCCCCATATAAGGGTAACCCCCAAATGTCGATATTTTGGGGTTCTTGAGCGTGTAGAAATTTGGTACATTTAGTTGTTATTGGGTGCCAAATATCTCCATCAAAAATTATATATATAGGTCAAATTTTTCTGGTAGTCCCCATATAAGGGTACCCCCAATTTTCGCTATTTTGAGGTTCTTGAGCACTTTTTTCAACCAAATTCGCTGAAATTTGATATTTTGTAGTCGTATATGGTAACAAATTTCCCTACAAAAAATTATTAATATGCATCCCCTTTTTGGGGTAGTCCCTATATAACCCCCTTTTTATACCGTTCACCACACTGTGGTACAGGGTATTATGTCTTTGTGCATATGTTTGTAACAGGCAAAAGGAAACGAGATAGACCCACGGTTCCTTTTAAGAATATGCATAGAATCACTTTTTAAGTCGATTTAAGCATGTCCGTCCGTTTGACCGCCTATTGGTGTTAAATTGTAAACAAAGTACAGGTTGCATTTATAATCGGATTTGGATAAAATTTGTCACAGCTCATTTGTTTGGACCAGATTTAGATATAGATCCCATATATTTTTTCGTCTGATTTATGGTAAATAGTGCCTTTATATCTGCCGATTTGCACGAAATTTAGTATAACGTACTAAATTAAGCCTAGAATGATGTCTGCCAAGTTTCGTGAAAATCGGTCCAGATTTAGATGCAGCTCCCATATATAGTTTAGTCCAATTTCATGTAAATGGTGCACCACAGTCCCTATATATCCTTCGATTTGCACGAAATTTGGCATAAAGTACTGAATTGAGCCTAGAGTGATGTCTGCCAAGTTTCGTGAAAATCGGTCCAGATTTAGATATAGCTCCTGAATATATTTTCGCCTGATTTAATGTAAATGGTGCACCACAGTCCCTATATATATCCTTCGATTTGCACGAAATTTGTCATAAAGTACTGAATTGAGCCTAGAGTGATGTCGGTCAAGTTTCTTGAAAATCGGTCAAGGTTTAGATATAGCTCCCATATATATTTCCGTCCGATTTAATGTAAATTTAGTACAGAATAATGTGTGCCAAGTTTCGTGAAAATCGGTTGCGATTTAGATATAGCTTATTTTCTTTATAGATTTATTTTTAGAAATTGGGGCACAAAGGAACCAATAGCCTGATAGGAAGAAAACATACTAAAATTAATATAACCTAACCTGTGACTAGTTTCGTTGAAATAGGTTCATATTTATAAATAGCTTCCATATATATTTTCGCCCTTTTTAAGTAGATTGGGCATCAAGCTCCTCATGTTAGTCAGATTGACGTTAAATTTTGCACAACGTACAAAATTGAGCATAGAATTACGTAGTTGCGTTTTCTAGAAGTACAGACATAGCCCAACGGATGACTTATTTATATTTGTTTGAAGTCGATTTACATACTTTATTGATAGATCTAGGTAGATTGACATTTAGATAAATATCACATATTTTATTTCATTAAATTTCATGTTAATAGTCCTGTTTAATATACCCATAGTGGTGAAGGGTATCATATAGTCGGCCCCGTCCGACTTTACTACCTTCCTTACTGGTTTATATTAAAATAGTTATGCAATTTGTTCCGTGTTTGGGGTTTGGTTCTAAGACTCTGTTGTAATCATGTCACCTTCGGAGGATATCGAGATAAAAACTAGAACGTAAGGTTCGATAATGAACTATATGAACTATAACCCGTATTTAGACCTAGCCCCTGTGTTGGAGCTACCAGAAGGAGTGGACCGATATTCCACATCTTCGAACATGAACTAAGATTGGAAGAAATAATAAAATGGCCAAAGTTTGGATGAAATCAAAATTTTCTGAAACAAATTTGGTCCAAAGAAAAATGGGGTCTAGAACCATTTTAACCGTGTCAAAGTGTATACACCCTCATTATCCATAAAGCTGAGGTTATAATTGTCCATTAAAATTTTCTGAAATTAGTTTTATAGTTTACATTGTTGTTTACATAACCGGTTTGTGGAAATGTCGATATAGGTCCACTTTTATGGTATTTTCCCTATATTTGGTGGAGGTTATCCAAAGTTCGGCCCAGCCGAACTTAACGCCTTTTCACTTGTTTATATTAAAATTTTTATCTGATTTGCTCCGCGTTTTGGGTTTGGTTCTAAGACTATGTCATCATTTCACCTGCGGAGAATATAGAGATAGCCCGCATTTAGTCCTAGCCCCCATATAATGATAACTACCGAATTTAGGTAGTTTTAATATTTAGCGTAAAGAAATGTATTCTGTATTATTATTTAGCGTTGAGGATGGTATTTAGATACAAAACTAAGCCAGTGAGGAAAATAGTAAAATCGGACGGGGTCGACTTTATAATACTGGGTATATTAAACAGATGCATCCTAACAGACATCGCATTTTTGAAGGACCATTAATATGAAATTGGATGAACCAAAATATGTTGCCTTTATCTAAATATGGACTGACTTAAATCAATCCATTTCAAGCAAAAATCAATCGGACATCCGTTCAGCTATGTGTGTACTTCTACAAAATGCATCTACGTCATTCTATGCTCAATTTTGTACGCTGTGCAAAATTGCATGTCAATCTGACAAACATGAGGAGTTTTGTGCACCATTTGCTTATATCCAGATATGAATCGATTTCAAAGAAACTTGTCACCGGATAGGTTATGCTAATTTCAGTATATTTTGTTGCTATCTCTCATATTTTGGGTCCTTGGTGCATCATTCGCATAAAATCGGACGATAATATATATGGGAGCTACATCCAAATCTGAACAGATTTCAAGAAAACTTTGCATGCTTTATGTTATAGTAACTTGAGTAAATTGTACGAAATTTTGTCCTAATCGGCTTAACTTTGTGTTTTTGGAGGGCTGTATAAGAAACTCTATATGAGAGCTATATCAAAATCTGAACGGATTTCCCCATTTTCAATTGTTTCGTCCTAATGCCAAATAAATGAGCTTTGCCTAATTTTATCCAATTCGGATCATAAATGCGACCTGTACTTTGTTTACAATTTAACATCGGCAGACCGACGGACGGAGATACAAAAATCGACTCAAAATTGATTATATGCATATTCGCAAAAGGAAACGTGTCTATCTCATCGGCCCAGCAGAACTTAACGCTTTTTCACTTGTTTTCGTTAAGTTATCGTTTATTTAGTTTAAATGATTTTACTATTCTCAATGCGATGAATTGGAAATTGTAGTGATGTTGTTGGTTAACTATGAGCTTCTTCTACATTAACATTGCCGAACTGAAACTTCTTATACTAAATGTCGAAAGTCTTGTGTTCTTGTCATTTGAAATTATTTAATTTAAAACTTCTTATCATAAAACATTCAACCAGAATGACAATATATAATTCCTCAAGTAATTTTCATTCATGAAGAATCTACGAATAAAAAAAATATCTGCATTAGATGTTGAAGCTTTACAAATCATCTACAAATATATGTATGCATATTTGTGTTTAAATTACTTACAGATTACCACATTGAATTAGAATTTGGTAAATGACATTTGATGTTGTATACAAACGTACACATTGTACCTAGCAATGTAAATAAGTTTGTAAAAACCCAAAGTTAAAAGAAATACAAATTTTCTTTGTAAACTACAAAAATGGGAACACATAATGACCAAAATGTATTTTGTGTTACACAACAAATGTATTGTTGTTTGTAGTTTATGTGCAAGAGCATGCCTAGCATGTCACACAAAGTAAATATCGATGTCAAGGATATTCAACCGAATAGCATTTACCTACCAATCTAGGTAGAATTTAGAAGTAGATGAACAACAAAAGCTAAATAACTATTTACTGAGGCACATTTAAATTAAAATACTGATTGGATTTGTTCAAGGTTTCCTGTAATTGTGTTGAAGTACGACACATATATGTATTTGTGTATTAGGACGCATAAAATAGCAATCATTAGATACACATAAAAATACGACTGTTGTGTGATCTATACCCCTTATCATTGGAATTTTGTACACAAGTGCATTTTTTAGCAGGCAGGTCTAGTTCAAAGTTCACATTTTGTATAGAAAATTTGGTAATCTGTAACGGCTTAAGCTACTTAATCACTTTTACTTCTCAGAGTTCAACAAATCAAACCAAATTGAGCCAAATTTTTACAAGTTAAATGATTACGAGTTCAATAAACTATAGCGTGGTAATATCATTTTTACTCCAACAAATTATTTTGTAAATCTAATTAATACATTCGGACTCTATCTATACTATAGCTGTTCGATCACTGATTGACGAATCTTTTAACCAAAAGAAATAATATAAAGTTTAATATTAATTGAAAATTCTCAAAAGCGGACTGCCCAGTAACAGCAAAAAGAGAATATTAAATTTGGGTTCGCTGAATAAAAATGTTAACTTCTATGTAGGCATGATAGTGTCCTTATTTTCATTTTTTATACCCTTCACCACACTGTGGTACAGGGTATTATGTCTTTGTGCATATGTTTGTAACAGGCAAAAATAATCGAGATAGACCCATGGTTCCTTTTGAGAATATGCATAGAATCACTTTCTGAGTCAATTTATGCATGTCCGTCCGTCTGTCTGTCCATGTTAAATTGTAAACAAAGTACAGCTCGCATTTATGATCCGAATTGGATGAAATTTGGCATAGGTCACTTATTCGGCCCAAGGACGAACCCTATTGAAATTGGGAAAAATCGGTTCAGATTTAGATATAGCTCCCATATATATATTTAAACGATTTAATGTCAACGGTCCCTATATATTTTTCGATTTGCACGAAATTTGGTACAGCCTAATCATTTAGGTCTAGAATTATGTCTGCCAAGTTTCGTGAAAATCGGTCCAGATTTAGATATAGCTCCCATATATAGTTTCGTCCGATTTCATGTAAATGGTGCCCCAAAGTCCCTATATATCTTTCGATTTGCACGAAATTTGGCATAACGTACTGAATTAAGCCTAGAGTGATGCCTGCCAAGTATCGAAAAAATCGGTCCAGATTTAGATATAGCTCCCATATATAGTTTCGTCAGATTTAAGGTAAATGGTGCACCAAAGTCCCTATATATTATTCGATTTGCACGAAATTTGGCATAACGTACTGAATTGAGCCTAGAATGATGTCAGCCAACTTTCGAGAAAATCGGTCCAAATTTAGATATAGCTCCCATATATAGTTTCGTCCGATTTCATATAAATAGTGCACCAAAGTCCGTATATATCTTTCGATTTGCACGAAATCTGGCATAACGTACTTAATTGAGCCTAGAATGATGTGTGCCAAGTTTCATGAAAATCGGTCCTGATTTAGATATATCTCCCATATATAGTTTCGTCGAATTCATGTAAATGTTGGCCCAATGTCCCTATATATCTTCCGATTTACACTAAATTTGGCATAACGTACTTAATTGAGACTAGAATGATGTCTGTCAAGTTTCTAAAAAATTGGTCCTGATTTAGATATATCTCCCATATACAGTTTCGTCCGATTTTAAGTAAATGTTGCCCCAAAGTCCCTATATATCTTCCGATTGAAATTGGGAAAAATCGGTTCAGATTTAGATATAGCTCCCATATATATATTTAACCGATTTAATGTAAACGGTCCCTATATATCTTTCGATTTGCACGAAATTTGTTTCAGCCTAATCATTTAGATCTAGAATGATGTCTGCCAACTTTCGAGAAAATCGGTCCAAATTTAGATTTAGCTCCCATATATAGTTTCGTCCGATTTCATGTAAATGGTGCACCAAAGTCCCTATATATCTTTCGATTTGCACGAAATCTGGCATAACGTACTTAATTAAGCCTAGAATGCTGTCTGCCAAGTTTCATGAAAATCGGTCCTGATTTAGATATATCTCCCATATATAGTTTCGTCCGATTTTATGTAAATGCTGCCCCAAAGTCCCTATATATCTACCATCAGAATATACCAATTTTTAACGTCTCACCAAAAATTTAAATATATATTCACAATAATAAAATTCAATTAATACCATTAGTGATCATACTAATAAACTATAATTTCAAAAAAATTAAATATGTTTTTGAAATTAATTAAAATAATTTTTTTTCCATTTACAATTTAGACAAATTAATCTTAAAAGAGAAAACAATTTAAATCATAATTCAAATCATAACAACATACGTTTATCGCTGGAAAAAACTCAATAATTGAAAACATATGATCACTAATGTTTAGTCTTTTATATTTCTATTTATCACAAAAAGATCAAAACAAATAAAGAAAAAGTTCAACGACTTACATGTTTACATTCTCGATATTCCTCTTTGAAAGCGCTTTCTCGGAGATCATCTCAAGCCGCTATAATACTATTTTTTATAAACTAAGAGAAAGATAAACAGATGTGAGCTTTCATATTTAAATATAGTGGTGACGGCACAGAGTGGAATGTTGTATTCATACACGTTGTGTTATGTTATACCTAACAAATAGCTTGTATGGTTTGATGTGTAACATATCGGTTGCGTGGTTTGAAATCAGACATTCATGTTGCGTTTGATAAATGTTGGAGAATTTAACAAACAGACATACAAAATGTAATCGTAATGATCATGTATGTAACAAATTAATTATAAATAATTTTTTGATTTTTTTTATAAATTCTTTACCACTTTTTTATAACTTTTAAATTACTACGGGAGGATTATTTATAATATATTTATTTCCACTGTCTTGAAATACGACAGCTGGTGGCTTTTCTCCTTTCTAAATGTTGCACGGTTTTTTTTTGTTCTATTATTGCTTGCCTCTTGTCCCGTGTGCTGCTGGACAGACAGCATATTTGTTCTCACACCTTAAAGAATAGATCGAACGACAGACTGATCACAAGAATGGAGCAGCAAGCAAACAGCAGAAATTGAAAGCAACGTAGACAATGTTCCAACCAACATATAGACAATGTTCCAAGCCAAACATCAGAATTTATTGAACATAATGTTGAAGCAATTAAAACCCCGTCTAAAGAACAATCTGATATGTTGTGTTTTACAGAAATCGAAAAATCCGCAAATTCAATGTTATATATTTTTAAAATACCAGCAGCTATTTCAGACAATCCAAATACAGATACCCAACATATAGACAATGTTCCATTTCAATCATCTGCACTTATTCAATTTAATGTTAATATCATAGGAAATGAAACCCCATTTAAAAAACCATCCCAAAAGTTGAGTTGCACAGAAATCGAAAAATCCGGTAGTGATCACTCTGCATTTGCCGAATATAACATAGATAGTATACTAAATTATACAGAAATCGTATTATGTACGAGTATATCATTTTCCGAACAAAGAAGTTGAAGTTGCTTTATCGAAAAATGTAAAAAATATATGTCAATTCAAGACTTATGGGCCTTTCCCATTTTCACGGGCAAATCAAAATTTTTTTTGAAAGTTTGTTGTCAAAAAGTGCGGATGCGAATACTGTGATAAAATATATTGAAGATGTAATTAGGCAAAATTTCAAAAATATCAACAATGTTTGCCCAATTAATTATTGTAGCTTTTATCCAAAAAATGCAAACTGCGAAAATAAAAGTATGCATTTTTATGCTAAATGCAATTATTTTGAACATGGCTGTGCAAAATATAAATTTTCGATTAATTTGTTTGAAAAAGAAATTGTAGTATACGTGTTTGCTACTGCAGACAAACCATGCCACCCTTCTTTTGCGAAACAACATCAATTGAGAGGTGTGCGAAGGGATGTCGCAAAACACGAAATTTTAAATATAAAAGCAGTAATTGGAGGAATATTAAATTATATACACAGAGTAGAGAGCTAAGAGATGTTGGCAACACTCAAGAAGTGTTAACATTCGTAGCTTCAAGGAAGTTGAAGGAGGAAGCTCAACATGAATTATATAGGAATTCTGATTGCTTTATTGATGTGTATAAAATGTGTATAGACAAAAACTGGAAGGAATACATACAAGAAGTTGCCATTCCACAAAAAATTTACTTATTTTCGAAAGAGCACATAAACATATTGCATGCTGCTGGCAAGAAAATGGTACAATTAAGTAGGAATACGCTTTTTGTGGATGCAACAGGCAACATAGTGAAGGAATTTGATGACACATATAACGGGTGCAGTTATATTCCATAGTTGCACATATCAAATATGACGCAAAAAAGGAAGGCATTCTTTTTCCAATTGTTGAAGAATTTCTTTGTAGCCATTACGCAACAGATATCCTCAAATTTTTGCTATCCTTGAAAACATATTGCAAAGAACATAGTATTTGTTGGCCATTGGCTAAAAGGGTATGCTCCGATTGGAGCATTGCTCAAATAAATGCAATTATTCAGGCTTGCAACGCAGAATATACTATTGTTTCAATGTCTAATTATATTTTATCATGCTACAAAGCATGCACAGATAATATTCAACCTAAATTTGTCGTAGAACTGCATATGCACATATTTTTAGAAATATGATTAAAGATATGAAGGAATTGACAAAAGTCGAAAGCGTGATGCGTTTTTTAAAATGGCAAATGTATTTTGCTATAAACATCAGCAATATTAAACAGCTCTTTGTCTGGATAAAACATTTTCTAATTATTATTTGTTAAGAAAGTTACGCCAGATTTCACTGAGAGAAGAAGACGCAACATCTTTAACAGATACATTTAAGGATAAGGAGGGGGAAGAGGAGGAGATAGACAAGCCATCTAACAACGTATATTCTATTTCTTCTAAAAATCAATTTTATAAAAGAGCTAACACCATCTACTGTTCCATAAAAAAGAACAAAAGCTATGAAGGCGAAAAGAATATTTATTACTGCGAAAAATTTGCGTGTATGCTACTTATAAAATACATCCCATTTGCCCCACTGTGGACCAATATTGTTGGGAAATTCCTCGACGAGACTAATACCAGAATTTCCAATAGTCCTATTGAGGGCTATTTTAACTTATTGAAACCCCACATTTTGAATGGAAAGATCGAAATTTGGGCATCAGAATACGTGAGAGAATCCTACAAATATAAAGTAGCAAAAAAAAAAACAAATAGAAAATATGTTCCAAGAATTATGCAAAAAAGAAAAGAAGAACAAAAAGGTAGAATTAGTACAGGATATTTGGTTGAAATTTCCAAATAGTGTTAAATGTAAATTAAATGTTGTAGAGCAATACGACGCACTTCTTTCAAAATCTTCCATGGAGAAATAAGAGAATCAGAAATTTTGTTATGCTACAATTCAGTAATATTTACGAAAATTTAAATCTAACAAAGTTGTAGATACAAGGATTAGTTACGAAGAGTATAAGTCGCTCGATGGTAAGCATCAACTTTACAACGTCGTGGTTGATATCTTTATCCAAATTTAAGTTGTTTTGCATAATGCACAAAACAGTGTGTTTTGCACAACTTGTGAAGTGGGGGAGAATTTTTTTTTAAATATGACCAATTTGAAAGGATTCTCAGCAATATCGACCTCAAAAATTTTGAGTTTCAGGCCAAATACAGGGAATATATATATAAAAAAATACTATTAGAAACGGCAGATGACATGAACAGCTTTTGTTTACATTGTGGGGTAAATTGCGCAAACAATAACATAACATGCATTACCTGCGAACGACCTTCATGTAAAGGCTGTTTTGTTTATATATATATGAAATGTAGTAGGGAAGTATTCAAATGCGAGCTATGTCCATAAATTCGCTTACAAAAATAGAAATATTAATCCAGGGAAGCTTTAAAAAATGTTACCTTTATTATATCCTTCTGTTTTAACCTAGTCATATTTAAATACAATTATCAAACAAATTTATCTTAAGCAAATTAGTTTTGTACATAAATATATATTTAATAATAAAAACGCGTAGTATATGTAGTTTTGTAATGGTGTATATATAATTACAGGTACTGCACATAAATCCAATTTCATTAATTATTTTTTTATAAACCCATTTCAATTTTTCATTGTAATATATATATATAGCTTTTCACTTCATGTTCCTTTTTATAATTCCTTTTCAATTGTTCATTGTAATATATATATAGCCTTTCATTACATGAAATACTGCTGAAAATAAAAATGTACTGTAACGAATTAATCTCATTGTATGTGTGTTTTCATAATACAAAATACTGTTATCAAATAAAAAAAATTCCTGTTATAAATTAATTTCCAATTTTGCTTTATGTGTTTTATAAAGGCATACTTATAAAATGTCAAACCCTTCTTCACCCTTCTTAATTTTTTTACAGTGGCCCATTTTATCGGAAATTTTCCTAAAGCCACCCTAAAAATTTTTAGAAAACCGGAAAAATTTCCCATCTCCGAAACTCTATATGGCCCACATATTCTGAAAGTACACTCTTAGACCTTTCGTTTGAGCTGCCCCTCAACCCCGACCCCTTCTTATTTTTTTACAGTGACCCATTTTATCGGAAATTTACCTATAGTCACCCTAAAAATTTTCAGAAAATCGGAAAAATTCCCATCTCCGAAACTCTTCTTGCCTATATGGTCCACTTATTCTGAAAGTACACTGTTAGACCTTACGTTTGAGCCCCCCCTCAACCCCAAACCCTTCTTACCTTTTTTACAGTGGCCCATTTTATCGGAAATTTCCCTAAAGTCAACCTAAAAATTTTCAGAAAATCGGAAAAATTCCCATCTTCAAAGCGGTTTTTGCCTACACGGTCCACATATTCTGAAAGTACACTCTTAGACCTTTCGTTTGAGAGTGGTTCTTGAGTGCGTTTTTGAACCGAATTTTCTGCAAATTGGTATTTTGTAGTTGTATATGGTAACAAATCTCCCCACCAAAAATTATTAATATTCACCCCTTGAGGGTCCCCATATAACCCCCTTTTTACACCCTTCACCACACCGTGGTACAGGGCATATGTTTGCAACAGGCAAAAGGAAACGAGATAGGCCCATAGTTCCTTATTAGAATATGCACAGAATCACATTCTGAGTCCATTTATTCATGTCCGTCCGTCTGTTTGTGTTAAACTGTAAACAAAGTACAGGCCGCATTTATAATCCCATATATAGTTTCGTTAGCTCCCATATATAGTTTCCTCCGATTTCAAGTAAATAGTGCACCAAAGTCCCTATATATCTTTCGATTTGCACGAAATTTGGCATAACGTACTGAATTGAGCATAGAATGATGTCTGCCAAGTTTCGTGAAAAACGGTCCAGATATAGATATAGCTCCCATATATAGTTTCGTCCGATTTCATGTAAATGGTGCACCAAAGTCCCTACATATCCTTCGATTTGTACGAAATTTAGCATAACGTACTGAATTGAGCCTAGAGTGATGTCTGCCAAGTTTTGAGAAAATCGGTGTAGATTTAGTTGTAGCTCCCAAAGTCCTTATATCATAACGTATTTGGCATAACGTACTGAATTGAGCCTAGAGTGATGCCTGCCAAGTTTCGAGAAAATCGGTTCAGATTTCGATATAGCTCCCCTATATAGTTTCGTCTGTCCAACTTTACTACTTTCCTTACTGGTTTATATTAAAAAAGTTTTCTGATTTGTTCCGTGTGTTGGGGTTATCCCCATATAGCTGTATTCCACCATAATATGGGGGATATTCTGTAGACGAAATTTTCAGTTCCTACCCTACATAGTATGGAATTTTAAATCCATTTAGTCGATTTAGCCATATGTTGTAATCATTTTTCTATTATATGTATGGTTCCTATACACTGAAAAAAAGCTTCATAACATAAATGAATTCTTACGTTCCATCAATGAAATTTGTCATGGATTTTGAACCAACGTAGAGGTTCATTGAATTAATGAAAAAAGTTTCATTGAGTTTCATTAATGTAAAATTAACGAAATTATTCGTTAATGCAATGAAATTTCTTCATTGATGCAGTGAAGCAAATTCATTGATGCAACGAAACTTTTTTATTAATGCAATGAAACTTCTTCATTATTGCAATGAAACTTCTACATTAATAAAATTACAAACTTTCGTTAATGAAAGGAATCTTCTTCATTAATGCAATGAAAAACGTTCATTAATTTAATGAAACTTATTCATCAATGCTGTGAAAAACATTCATTGATACAATGAACATCTTCATTAATGCAATGAAAAATATTATTTAATTCAATGAAAAATTTCATTACAGCAATGAAAAACATTCATTAATGTAATAAAAAAACTTTCATGAATGCAATGATACTTCTGCATTAATAGAATGACAAACATTCATTAGTGCAGTAAAATGTCTACATTAATAAAATGAAACTTCTTCATTAATGATATTATTGGAATGAAATTTTTATTTTTATAAATAGTTTATTTTACTAATATATATTAATTAATTTCATATATAGTATTTAATTATAATCTTATTAATTTCAAATTGTGAATTTGAAATTCATATATATATATATATATATATAGGAATACAAATCAGTATTTCATTTAAAATTTTACATTTGAAATTAATATTTGATTTGATACATAACATTGTATTTAAAATACCAATTAATATTTCATTTAAAGATTTTCGTTTCAAATTAATGTTTGTAAAATATTATTTAATGAAATAAAATTAATAAGATAAAATGATAAAATGTTCATTTGCATAAATAGAAGGTGTTGTTATAGTTTTATATTATTTTTTTTTTCAGATTGATTTTGATTTCAAACTACTAAATAAACATGGTTCATGGTAAATTAAGGAATATTTTGGAAAAAGTAATTTCAAATGAAAAGCTTTACTTGGAATATTAATTTGTATATCAAATGTAATGTTTTAGTTGCATATTAATCTGAAATTAAAAATTGTGTTAATAAATATGAACTTCAATTTTAAATATAATATTTAAATTTATTGGTATTTTATATGTAATTAGATATTTTTATTAAATTAATTGAATATTAATATTAAGTTTATATTCAATTAAAACAATACAATAATCATTTTTAAACATTTCGATTAAAATTGGAGTTCATATTTATTAACATAATTTTTAATTTCAGATTAATATGCAACTAAAACATTACATTTGATATACAACAACACCTTCTATTTATGCAAATGAACATTTTATCTTACCAATTGACAGCAGTTTGGAAATTTGTATTGTGGCCACTTTTTTAAAATCTCAGCTATGTTTTGAGTTCCATCCATAAATTGCTTTATTCGGTATATTGATGAAACTCTCCACGCATTATTGAATTCCTCAGGCGTTAAATTATAATATTTGATGCTTGTAATATATGCCAGAACGGATTCATCTGCAAATAGAAAGGAAGATTTTTTAAAATTTTTATATATTTAACTGTTTCTTAATATATACCTTATCATCTTCTGATATATTGCCAGCTTCTGGTATTTGGAGGGATGGAAAACTTGTATTTACCTTCGAGATCATCGGAGTGAAGAAAGTATGGTATAAGTAGTTTATTCGGATGCATTCCCATCTTCTTTTTCCAAAAATCACCTTGAGTTATATTGGTTAAATGTTAAAGTTGTCGTCCGTTTTTCATATATTTGTTGTTGGAGCAACCACCAACTTAAATTAATAAATTAATTCCAAAAGATCGGGCTCCATTGGGTTTTTTGTTAAGTTAAGCTCTGTTTTTAACTTTTTGAAGATTTGTTTACAGTTCTCGGAAAATTTGAAAATTTTCAGCGACTGTTCGCCATCTAAATTTCTGGAAAGAAAACAAAATGCGTCAACAATGGGACAATCATATTTATCAAATTTTCGTTTATACTTTCAACGTCCTTTCTTGTAAAATTAAAGTTTGATGCATTGCAGTTTGAAATTCTAAGTAATTCTTTGATATATTTTGTAACGTAAATTGGTCGTGACCGCATTCACTTTCATATTTAATATTACAATGGACATCAATCGATTCTTTTTACATATAAAATTCCTTTGTAAATTGCTTGGAATTTCCGCGTAGCTTTCACAAAAATTTCCATTGGTTGTCAGCATGTTTTTTTCTAACATGTCTTTTAAACGTTGATGAATTAGTATAAACACTTTCACTACACATATAATTGTCGTGCGTTTTCAGAAAATGATATTCTTTTAAATGTTTAAACAGATTATCATTTTCTGCAAAATATTTAGCACAAATAAAACACTTCATATTATACTTACATATTTTGTGTTGCTCCAAACACTTCAAAAACTTCACTTCACCAAAACACTTTTACTTTTAACGTCTGCTCGTTTCGAAGAGAAAATACCAAATGAGATCAACGGGAATTTATTTTTTTTTCTTTTCTGATATTCGTTTCTTTGTTTGTGGTCAACCACCATTTAAAACTTGTTGCTCTCTTTTGATGTAACCAAAAAGGCACACATCATTATTTGCAAAAAGAAAACATAAAGTACCAAAAAACACTTCTTACCTCCCTCTATTCTAAAAAAGATCAACCACCATTCAAATGTGTTATTCTCTTTTGTTCTCAGCTCACATAATTATGAAGTGCCGCTAGCGACAAAAACAACCACGCAAGTATACACACAAATTATTGATGTTGTTGCTGCTGAGAAACTTTAGCCTGCTCAATCGTGCATCACTGCTTTATGGTTGCAACTAAGCATCGACGTAGCCAGAGGGGGAATTGAAAATTTTTAAATTTATGTTTGCAACAACGAATTTTTTTTCATTTTGTACCACCGGGTCCCCCCAAAATAAAATTCTGTCTACGATACTGCAGCTAAGAACAAAAAAGAATAACACATTTCAATTGTGGTCGATCTTTGTTAGAATGGATGGAGGGAGGCAAGGAGTGTTTTTTCGGTTGCTACGTTATTTTTTTGTTTTGTTTTGTGCATCGATATTCTACCGGCAAAAAACTCTACGCAAGTTTTTTACATACAAATTGTTGTTGTTGTTCTTTCAAAAAGAAACCAATTATTTGCTATTTGCATTCTAATTCCAAATTGCAAAAATGTGTTTGTTTTTGGATGATAGCAACAACATCAATAATTTGTGTGTATACTTGCGTAGAGGTTTTTGTCGGTAGCGCCACTTCATAATTATGTGTATGCATTTTGGTTAATGCTGATATTCTACCGAAAAGAGTGAGGTTGCAGCAAAAATGAGGGAGGTAAGGAGTTTTTTCTGTTGATCTTTGTTAGGAAAGAGGGAGGAGAGGAGTATTTTTTCTGTTGCTACGTTATTTATTTATTTATTTTTTTGCAAAAAATGATGTGTTCATTTTTGGTTACAGCTAAGAATAAAAAGACGGTTAATGCTTAGCGGGAGGTAAAATGGGGATTTTCGGTTGCCACCTGTTTTTTGCCAAATTATATGAAACAAATTTGTACTTATGAAGCGTGGAAAATAATATTCTCCCTCGGCCTATGCTGGCATATCAAGTTTATTGTTTATTGCGTATGTACATACAGCGCAACCAAAATGAAAACCAGTGAGCGGAGCAGTATAGTCGGACGGGGCCGACCATACGATAGTTTTCGGTGCACTTCATTCCAAAATTATTATCTGATCATCACCGAAATTTAGAGGCGTTGTCCTTGACCATACCCGGAACCTCATGGAACATTTCAAAGCGATCAGCGATATAGTTCCGCTCTCTAGAGTGATAATGGGTTACTAAATAATATACGAATACGGAGATACTTGTAAATATTTAGGTGTAACTCTCACATCCGAGCACATACAAGAATATAATTGGTCTTAATTTAAAGGTCAACCACTCCTCTTGGATATAATATCAACTTCCCGGGTCTATGTCCTTCAGTGGTAAATATATATGCTATAGAATAAAAATTTTGTAATTTTTCACACAAAAGTCAGGGTCCATTTGACCCGCTAAATATTGACCGATCTTTATCAAACCAGGCATGCTTATTCTTTGGCCCGACCCCCTTCTCCATGCAAAATTTCACGATGTTCGGGCCATTATTGCGGCCTGTGGAGCGACCAGAAAAACCGACAAAAATTTAGTATTTGGTCCATTTCATCCCCTAAATATTAACCGATCTTTCCCAAAAACAATAGGGGTCTTCATTGGACAGAACCCATCCTACATGCAATATTTCGTGAAGATTGGTCCATAACTGTGGTCTGTATCGTGTTTACAAATTATAATGGACAGACGGACGGACGGACACATGTCTATATCGACTCAGCTAGTCGAGATATGACGATCGGTATACTTAAAGGTGGGTCTAGGACCAATATTTCGCGGCGTTACAAACATTTGGGGCTGCACAAAGCTATAATACCCTGACAACATAGTTGTGTAGGGTATAAAAATTAAGTTTTCGGTGCACTTCATTCCAAAATTATTATCTGATCATCACCGAAATTTAGAGGCGTTGTCCTTGACCATACCCGGAACCTCATGGAACATTTCAAAGCGATCAGCGATATAGTTCCGCTCTCTAGAGTGATAATGGGTTACTAAATAATATACGAATACGGAGATACTTGTAAATATTTAGGTGTAACTCTCACATCCGAGCACATACAAGAATATAATTGGTCTTAATTTAAAGGTCAACCACTCCTCTTGGATATAATATCAACTTCCCGGGTCTATGTCCTTCAGTGGTAAATATATATGCTATAGAATAAAAATTTTGTAATTTTTCACACAAAAGTCAGGGTCCATTTGACCCGCTAAATATTGACCGATCTTTATCAAACCAGGCATGCTTATTCTTTGGCCCGACCCCCTTCTCCATGCAAAATTTCACGATGTTCGGGCCATTATTGCGGCCTGTGGAGCGA